>NC_138310.1:75769983-75782483 GCF_965601325.2 Salmo salar
CTGCCATGTGATTCTCCGCCCATGTAGGCAGCCTACTCTATTTCAATGAGACCACACATACTAGGCACACTTGGACTCGCACACCCAACTAGGAGAGGTAGGCCACTGACGTTGAAGCTGCAAATTCTGAGTGTGGATAATGCGAAAACTATGTGCTTTTAACGGTGACAGGGTCCCAGCAGGGTCAGACAGCCAGGGAAAACCAATCTACAGAGCTCAGGTGAATTTTACAGTATATTAAGAATATAAGCAAACTATGTAAAGTTCCATCTTGAATTGATGGGTAGATCTACAGTAGCTACAGGACAGTAGCTTAAAGCTACAGTCTGGGATCTGGGAATAATGGTCATTTCAATCATTGAACCATTGATTCTATCCTTGGATAATATAATGTATACATTTACACCAAGGCAATTCTTTGTCATGCCTCATTTTAGGAGGTTCAGATGGTGACAGGACTCTCAGCAGGTTCATGCAGCCAGGGAAGACCAGTCTGTAACAGAGGTGAGGTGAATTTTTTAGAGATAACACTTTATTCTCTCTGTGCAGCAAACACTGGACAAGCCAGATGCTATTTTAAGGCAGTCTGACAAACCTCTAAAGTTGATTTCCAAACTGTATCAAGGGTTGATTGAGGCTTTTCCCGATGACACAAAACATATAAAACAAAAATGTGAGGAAGACCTGGTAGAGGCTATTGATGATGGTGAATGGATACAGATATGTTCCAAATCAAATCGAATTTTATTTGTCACATGTGCCGAATACAACAGGTTTAGACCTTACAGTGAATTGCTTACTTACAAGCCCTAAACCAACAATGACATTTAAAAAAAAAATGTGTTAAGTAAAACATTGATAAGTAAAAAAATAAGAAATAAAAGTAACAAATGATTAAAGAGCAGCAGTAAAATAAGAATAGCGAGGCTATATACAGGTGTGTGGGATGCCCAGTCATGTTCATATCATCTCAGACATAAATGACTGCAGTTTAAGGCCATACATCGTACTACATGCCAGTGAAACTGAATTACATGAACACAGAAATGTCATTCCTCTGCTGGAGCTGTAAAACACAAAAGGGGACATTTTTGCATATGTTATGGTGTTGTGAAGGCTGGTTGAATTCTGGCAAAGAGTATGTACTTTTATCTCAGCATGTCTACAGATTCTCCCTTCTCCCTGTTTTTGTTTGCTTGGAAATGTTTATCCTGGAGACTGTTATTTGAAGAAACTGTGTAACCAAGCATTTATAGCGGCTAAGAAATACATTGCCATTAATTAGAAATGTAGTTATCCACCCACAGTGTTAAGTTATGTATCACTAGATTTGATTTATTATAAGATTAAGGGTATAGTTTTCATAAGGCCTGGATGCCTTATATGGAATACAGTATGACTAAAGGAGTCTGTATTGAAAACGTGCCCACATCAGGGGAGATACCTATTTAGGTAATCCCTAGCTGCTAGGCTGCTCAGTCCTGGTCCTGGGTGTCGGGCGTCACTCTGGCCTAACACATCCGGAACCAATAATCAATGTTTTACTGAGATCCTAAAGCTGAGTGGGGTGTGTTAGGTTGGGGTGCTGTAGGGTGATGGGGTGCTGTAGGACGGGGTGCTGTAGGACGGGGTGACCCCTAGGGGAGGGACGGGGTGTCCCAAATAAAAAGAGCTCTACGGTACTATTAGTCCTTTGAGATGAATTATATGGAGGATTTGCTGCTTTATGTGTGTTAATGGACATGTATATTTGAGGATTTGTGTGTTTTTATGTTGTTTCCAAACCTTTAAAAAATGTAAGATGTGAACTGGGAATGAAATTGTGTAGGGAGAGAGTTTAGTTGTTGACTAGACTGGTGTGGGGTGGGCGTGCAGGCGGCTTGGGCTGGCTGGTTGGTCTGGCTGAAATCTGATATAGAGGATGGCTTAATAAACACAATCAAAAGTCGTATTTTTTTCAAGAGTTATTCATTTGTTAGGCTATTAGTTAAAGGTACAACACAATACTTATAAAGTAATTACCTTTGATCTAGTTCAGTCTTATTAATCACTTAAAAAAAATAATGATCTCTTACCTAGCTTGATGACGGTGGTCATTTTTGCTTACTTTTTGTTAAAAATGGAGATGGCATATTGTATTGTGTAAAAATGCAGGAAATTACTTTTAGATGCCCAACAAAATGTTCAGACACTCTGCCAGGTTAAATCTCCCCACCACTTCTAAAACCAAAGTGGTGCCCCTGCACACACACACACACACACAAACACACACACACAGTGTGCGCATGGTCTCTCTTGGGCACGCTCTGATCACAAAGTGCAGGTGAGTAGCCTTCTAGCAGGCTAGCTAGCAAAACGGCTAATTGCGCATTTCCAAGGGGTGTAAACATACAAATAACAATTTTATATTGTTAGAAACATATTTGCTACTGACTGAATAACACACAGTAACATCTGTAACATTCTGACATGAACAAATACATTCTGAATTGCATTCATACCTGAAATGAGGGAAATATAGAAATAAAACACACAGAGATATAGCTTGGGGTTCAAGTCACTTGAAATGAATGAGCTGGGAAGCCCCATGCGCCCCTGTAGGAATTCCTAGGTATAACTAATCAAACTCAGATCAGACATCAACAGAGCACACAGATCGTACTATCAACATTCAGAGAAATGAATAACATATTACTTACTGGTACACGTTATGATTCTGTGTTATTATTGACTTAGTATTAAGGCACATTTAATTCTATCACTTTCACTCCAGGTATGGGCCGTATTGGGAGGAAGTGGTACTTGCTAAGCAAGCAGCGTGATGTCCTTTACTAGCATGTAGAATAAGCAATCACATCAACTCTATACATTTTCACCCTGTGAAAAAAGATTGCAGTCAGAGTGCAGTATAACTGCAGTATGCAGCAAATGCTGTGCCCAAAATAACAGTTTTTTTAACTGCAGTAACTTTGCAGTGTAATTGCAGTCGGAGTGCAGTATAATTGCAGTTCCAATGCAGTACACTGCAGTTATTCTGCAATTACTGAGTCCAAAATACCACTGTTCGATTTCAGTTACTGCACTTTTACTGCAGTTTCAAAACTGCAATCTTTTTTGTAAGGGCAATGTTAAATATTGCACCCACTGAACAATCCCCTCAGTTGTTACTCTCTCCATTTATGGAATGACCTCTGCCTGTGTGTCATTGGAACAGCATAGTAGACTACTAAAGTAGGACACTGGACGCAGCAGTATTTGAGTTTCTTTGAGCTCATGTACAGTATGAGTGAAATCAGGAAGTGTTGAGTCAGGGTGTATAACTGTGTCAGGTTCTGTCTGACTCTACTGTGTTAATTATGGGTGACTTCCTTAGGTCATGCGTGACTGCATTAAAATAGGTTGGGTATGCAGAGTGCACAGAACACCTATCTCTAGTGTACAGACACAAGTTTATTTAACTTATGCTGTGTATGCAGAAAGAGTTGAAATGGTAGTTAATTGGCTCATTGTGTAAGGGCTGCAATAAGTAGTTCTTTGCTTTCAGAGTAAAGTATGCTACTGCAGTAACTCATGGTTAGGGTGTGACTGTGAATACAGTGCATACATTCAGCTCTCTTGTTTGTTAGCTGTGAGGTCTCTACTTTGACTTTGAGATTCCGTTACTGATGGAGAAACAGAGAGTGTTAGAGAGGAGTACTAGGGCCACACTTGATCTGCGGTTGTTTCATCTTTTCTGTTGTCAACACAAAGGCTAACTGACAAGCACAATACCCCAACTCTCTCCACTTCGTCACAATTCATTATCGTCCGAGAGGTGTATTGTTCTACATCTGCATTTCCTCACCGCTCCTAAAAACGTTATCAGGCGATCTCAGCCTCTCAGCCCCTTCCGTTTCGTCAGGCGTGTTTGTGGAAGTCACCGCTCGTCCTTTTGTTGGATCCAAGGGGTTTCTGCTTGTGGCCTGACGCAGGGGATTTTAATGTAGAATGACTGGAGTAGGTCAGGTGAAGACAACAGTCAGCAGTAAAAGCTAACTAGGCCCCAGGAAAGCTGGCGATTCGCAAAATGCTGAGGATCTCCAATCTAATCAAGTCTGAAGTTTCAGGGGGAGGAGAGGCTATGTGAAGAGAGGGGGAGTCTTTGGAGTACTGCCGAGTGCGGAGATACCAGGCCCACCTTTCAGAGCACTGCCGAGTGCGGGGATACCAGGCCCACCTTTCAGAGCACTGCCGAGTGCGGGGATACCAGGCCCACCTTTCAGAGCACTGCCGAGTGTGGAGATACCAGGCCCACCTTTCAGAGCACTGCCGAGTGCGGGGATACCAGGCCCACCTTTCAGAGTACTGCCGAGTGCGGGGATACCAGGCCCACCTTTCAGAGTACTGCCGAGTGCGGGGATACCAGGCCCACCTTTCAGAGCACTGCCGAGTGCGGGGATACCAGGCCCACCTTTCAGAGTACTGCCGAGTGCGGGGATACCAGGCCCACCTTTCAGAGCACTGCCGAGTGCGGAGATACCAGGCCCACCTTTCAGAGCACTGCCGAGTGCGGGGATACCAGGCCCACCTTTCAGAGCACTGCCGAGTGCGGAGATACCAGGCCCACCTTTCAGAGCACTGCGGAGTACGGAGATACCAGGCCCACCTTTCAGAGTACTGCCGAGTGCGGAGATACCAGGCCCACCTTTCAGAGCACTGCCGAGTGCGGGGATACCAGGCCCACCTTTCAGAGCACTGCCGAGTGCGGGGATACCAGGCCCACCTTTCAGAGCACTGCCGAGTGTGGAGATACCAGGCCCACCTTTCAGAGCACTGCCGAGTGTGGGGATACCAGGCCCACCTTTCAGAGTACTGCCGAGTGCGGGGATACCAGGCCCACCTTTCAGAGTACTGCCGAGTGCGGGGATACCAGGCCCACCTTTCAGAGCACTGCCGAGTGCGGGGATACCAGGCCCACCTTTCAGAGCACTGCCGAGTGCGGGGATACCAGGCCCACCTTTCAGAGCACTGCCGAGTGCGGAGATACCAGGCCCACCTTTCAGAGCACTGCCGAGTGCGGGGATACCAGGCCCACCTTTCAGAGCACTGCCGAGTGCGGAGATACCAGGCCCACCTTTCAGAGCACTGCGGAGTACGGAGATACCAGGCCCACCTTTCAGAGTACTGCCGAGTGCGGAGATACCAGGCCCACCTTTCAGAGCACTGCCGAGTGCGGAGATACCAGGCCCACCTTTCAGAGTACTGCCGAGTGCGGGGATACCAGGCCCACCTTTCAGAGTACTGCCGAGTGCGTGGATACCAGGCCCACCTTTCAGAGCACTGCCGAGTGCGGAGATACCAGGCCCCCTTTCAGAGCACTGCCGAGTGCGAAGTTACCAGGCCTACCTTTCTTCTCTTCTTTTCTATTCCATTGAAACAAATAATTCAATTATCAGTGTTTGAGAATGTTTTCTTCTGTCTCAGATCCCAGATACAAACATCAGTCATTGGGAGTTGGCGTAGACAACACGTCTGTTTTTAATTTAAGCTTGTTCACAACAAATCCCATACCACCTGATGGTTGACTATTGTCATCAACATCAAACAGTGAAGAAAACCATCCCACAATACTTCATGAAGCAGATAGCTTGCAGGTTTTTCTAGTCGCACAATAATTGGCTGCATGTCAGGAGTTCCAAGTTTTCTTCAGAAGACGAAAAAGAGACACCAAGTAGCCAGTCTTGCTTACCAGTCTCATGGCTCTCCACCCATGATGGGTTGTGTCAGAGACACAGAGGCACTGGGAAGAGACAACCATTTACCCAGCATGTGTGAGTGTTGTGCAAAGCTTGTAGTCCTGTGGTTTGAGCCAATGCAAACAGGAGCACATCAGAGATAATATGATGTTGAACCAAGTCAGGTCTGGATGGACAGGTTTCCTTCTGTCTCCTTGTACGTAATACAAAGAGAGAGAGAGAGCGATGGAGAGAGTCTATATTGGGAGAGTGAGAAATACACTACATGATCAAAAGTATGTGGACACCTGCTCGTCGAACATCTCATTAAAAAAACATGGGCATTAATATGGAGTTGGTCCCCCCTTTGCTGCTATAACAGCCTCCACTCTTCTGGGAAGGCTTTCCACTAGTTGTTTGAACATTGCTGCAGGGACTTGCTTCCATTCAGCCACAAGAGCATTGGTGAGCTTGGGCAATAAAGTTGGGTGATTATTAGGCCTGGCTTGCAGTCGGCGTTCCAATTCATCCCAAAGGTCTGTGCAGGCCAGTCAAGTTCTCCCACACCGTTCTCGACAAACCATATTTGTATGGGCCTCACTTTGTGCACAGGGGCCATGCTGAAACAGGAAAGGGCCTTCCCCAAACTGTTGCCACAAAGTTGGAAGCACAGAATCATCTAGAATGTCATTGTATGCTGTAGCATTAATATGTCCCTTCACTGGAACTAAGGGGCCTGAACAATGAAAAACAGCCCCAGACTATTATTCCTCCTCCACCAAACTTTACAGTTGGCACTATGCATTCGGGCAGGTAGCATTCTCCTGGCATCTGCCAAACCCAGACGGTGAAGCTTGATTCATCACTCCAAAGAAAGTGTTTCCACTGCTCCAGAGTACAATGGCGGCATGCTTTACACCCCTCAAGCCGACGCTTTGCATTGTGCATGGTGATATTAGGCTTATGTGTGGCTGCTCGGCCATTTCATGAAGTCCCCGACGAATAGTTCTTGTGGTGACGTTGCTTCCAGAGGCAGTTTGGAACTCGGTAGTTAGCGCTTCAGCACTCAGCGGTCCTGTTCTGTGAGCTTGTGTGCCCTACGACTTCGCGGCTGAGCAGTTGTTGCTCCTCGACGTTTCCACTTACCAGTTGACCGGGGAAGCTCTAGCAGGGCAGAAATTTGACTAACAAGCTTGTTGGAAATATGGCATCCTATGACGTTTCCATGTTGAATGTCACTGAGCTCTTCAGTACGGCCATTCTACTGTCAATGTTTGTATATGGAGATTTCATGGCTGTGTGCTTGATTTTATATACAGTTGAAGTCGGAAGTTTACACTTCGGTTGGAGTCATTAAAACTCGTTTTTCAACCATTCCCCAAATTTCTTGTTATCAAACTATAGTTTTGGGAAGTCAGTTAAGACATCTACTTTGCGCATGACACAAGTCATTTTTCCAACAGTTGTTTACAGACAGATTATTTCACTTATAATTCATTGTATCACAATTCCAGTGGGTCAGAGGTTTACATGCACTAAGTTGACTGTGCCTTTAAACAGCTTGGAAAATTCCAGAAAATTATGTCATGGCTTTAGAAGCTTCAGATAGGCTAATTGACATCATTTGAGTCAATTGGAGGTGTACCTGTGGATGTATTTCTAGGCCTACCTTCAAAATCAGTGCCTCTTTGCTTGACATCATGGTAAATCAAAAGAAATGAGCCAAGACCTCAGAAAAAAATTGTAGACCTCCACAAGTCTGGTTCACCCTTGGGAGCAATTTCCAAATGCCTGAAGGAACCACATTCATCTGTACAAAGTAATCTGTATGCAAGTATAAAAACCATGGGACCACGCAGCCATCATACCGCTCAGGAAGGAGACACATTCTGTCTTCTAGAGATGAACGTACTTTGGTGCGAAAAGAGCAAACCAGAACAACAGCAAAGGACCTTGTAAAGATGCTGGAGGAAACAGGTACGAAAGTATCTATATCCACAGTAAAACGAGTCCTCTATTGACATAACCTGAAAGGCCGCTCAGCAAGGAAGAAGCCACTGCTCCAAAACCACCATAAAAAAAGCCAGACTACAGTTTGCAACTGCACATGAGGACAAAGATCGTACATTTTGGAGAAATGTCCTCTGGTGTGATGAAACAAAAATAGAACTGTTTAGCCATCATCACCATCTTTATGTTTGGAGGAAAAAGGGGGAAGCTTGCAAGCCGAGGGAACACCATCCCAACCGTGAAGCATGGGGGTGTCAGCATCACGTTGTCGGGGTGCTTTGCTGCAGGAGGGACTGGTGCACTTCACAAAAGAGATGGCATCATGAGGAGGAAAATTATGTGGATATATTGAAGCAACATCTCCAGCCATCAGTCAGGAAGTTAAAGCTTGGTCGCAAATGGGTCTTCCAAATGGACAATGACCCCAAGCATACTTCCAAAGTTGTAGCAAAATGGCTTAAGAACAGCAAAGTCAAGGTATTGGAGTGGCCATCACAAAGCCCTGACCTCAATCCTATAGAAAATTTGTGGGTAGAACTGAAAAAGTGTGTGCGAGGAAGGAGGCCTACAAACCTGACTCAGTTACACCAGTTCTGTCAGGAGGAATGGGCCAAAATTCACCCAACTTGTTGTGGGAAGCTTGTGGAAGGCTACCCAAAACGTTTGACCCAAGTTAAACAATTTGTAGGCAATGCTACGAATACTAATTGAGTGAATGTAAACTTCTGTCCCACTGGGAATGTGATAAAAGAAATAAAAACTTAAATAAATCATTCTCTCTACTATTATTCGGACATTTCACATTCTTAAAATAAAGTGGTGATCCTAACTGACCTAAAACAGGGATTTTTAACTAGGATTAAATGTCAGCAATTGTGAAAAACGGAGTTTAAATGTATTTGGCTAAGGTGTATGTAAACTTCCGACTTCAACTGTACCTGTCAACAACAGCTGTAGCTAAAATAGCTGAATCCACTAATTTGAAGGGGTGTCCCCATACTTTGTATATAAAGTGTATGTGGAGATGGAGATGGAGAGAGAGAGGTGTGTGTGTGTGTGTGTGTGTGTGTGTGTGTGTGTGTGTGTGTGTGTGTGTGTGTGTGTGTGTGTGTGTGTGTGTGTGTGTGTGTGTGTGTGTGTGTGTGTGTGTGTGTGTGTGTGTGTGTGCTCTCATGTGAGTGAGAACTGAGCTCTGGCCCTGTTGGTCCGCCTGTTCCGCTGTGCTAATGATCCTAGTGTGTCTGATTAGATATGCTACATGCTTTGGCCCGGCAGGTGGGAACGGTCCCCATGGTGCCCACAGCCGCTTTGAACTGCCAAGCTAATATCAGCCAGCACCACTTTTGCTGCTGCGGCCCTCTGATAACACACTCCAGGCAACACCAACCGGCCACACAGGAATACCAGCCAATCTGAATAGGAGAAATAGGAGAAAAAAGAAGGGAAGGGAGACAGGAAGAGAGAGATAAGGGCTTGAAACAGATAGATAGTGGTTGACAGAGGGGAGAAGAGAGGGAAAGAGAGATGCCCTTGTTTCTGTTGAGGCATGCAGGACATGGAAGGTGAAAGTGTCATGTTTAACCAGACAGTTTAATCAAAGTCAAAAGGTCTTTGATATCCAGAGAGGAGGAGCAACGACAGGCATGACACTCCACAGATGGATTGGTAGCACAGGGCCATCGTAACGGTCGTCGTAGTGAATGGACCAAGGCGCGTGAATGCTCATGTTTATTCTACAAAATAAAACACAATGAACGGACGACAAACAGTCTTGCAGGCAACACACAGCTATGCAAAGAACAACCTCCCACCATTCCCATGACAAACACATTCCTAATTATAGGACCTTCAATCAGAGGCAACGATAGACAGCTGCCTCCAATTGAAGGCCCCAATCCTAATTACCAAAACACAGATCTAAACACCCTAGAACAGACATAGAAATATACAAACATAGAACAATGACCAAAACCCAGGAATACATAAATCAAACACCCCTCTACATACACACACACACCAAACCATATAAAACAAATACCCCCTGCCACGTCCTGACCAAACTATAATAACAAATAACCCCTTTACTGGTCAGGACGTGACAGCCATGGAGAGGCAGAGACTCACCAGGACATAATGAAAGAGGATGGAACCGATGCATAGAAAGAGAGAGTCGTAAGAATAGGGTAGACAAAGAAAGAAAGAAAGAAAGAAAGAAAGAAAGAAAGAAAGAAAGAAAGACAGACAGACAGACAGACAGACAGACAGACAGACAGACAGACAGACAGACAGACAGACAGACAGACAGACAGACAGACAGACAGACAGACAGACAGACAGACAGACAGACAGACAGACAGACAGACAGACAGACAGACAGACAGACAGACAGACAGACAGACAGACAGACAGACAGACAGACAGACAGACAGACAGACAGACAGACAGACAGACAGACAGACAGACAGACAGACAGACAGACAGACAGAAAGTGAGATCCAAAAAGGAAGAAACATAAAGCGAGTGATGCACTGATAGTGTGAAAGTGCATTTATAATGTATGCCAGTGGTTCATGAAAATTAACAAATAAAATTATGTCTCATACTGTGAGAAACATGCATCTTGTTTCATTTTGTGCCAAATTCAGACAGTCAAGAGTTAGTCTTTTAATCAGATACATACGGTAATTATTAGATAAATGGTATAGCCTAATTAATTATAATTATGGAAACTTATGATGATAGGATTTCTTATGGAAATGATCAGATAAATGGTATAGCCTAATGTATTATAATTATGGAACCTTATGATGATAGGATTTCATACCTCTAATTATCTTGTCATGTTGAACCAGTGTATTCAGTCAAGTTCATAGTCTCAATTATACTTCAAATAGACAGACTCTTGGCCATCCTGGTAAAGTTTCATCCATGACACAAATGAGAAGCAGCCCTGACACACATACTGTCAGACTTTCTCACTACCTTTTCTGTTACACCTAATATCCCTACAGAATTAGAATAGAATTAGGACTTATCTCTGAACATTTCCTTCAGTAAATGAAATGCCAGTGTCAATACGACCAAACCTTGTGTCAGTTTCCTTATTAAAGTCCTTTTGAACATGAAGCCGCTCAACCGAAGATTGGATCCCCCACTTTTCACTTATGTTCAACATGCTATTCCTCGTTACTTTAGCTAGACTTCTACCTCCACACAATGACAAAACCTTTTAAATGCTGTTGTTCTTTTTTCTTCAAGGCTTCAAATTTACATCAAACACGTGGCATTTAAATCAGGGTATTTACTCCAGCTCTGCAGCTCTCCCAAACAGCCAACCAAATACAGGAAACAGTCTGAAACAGACCAATTAACGAAAGGACACTGTTCTTACATTCTCACCCTCCAGCCTCCCAATTAAATGTTACACTGCCATGTTCTCCTCAATTATCTCCACTACTGTTCCTTTCCCCTGTCTCTGGGCCATTCCAGTCACTGTTCATTTGTTCATTACACACAGTAGCCAACCAGCCTCAAGACACAGGTTCCCCCCAAATGTTTGAAATCATTTTAACAGAAATCAACTCAGCCCTGCCTGGCTACATTGTGGTGTCTTATTGGAAACATTCGTTATGAATTGTCAGTGGTGGTGTTAGAATACCAGCACCACCACATGGAATCCCAGACTGCCACCATCAAGCAGATGGACAGATGGTCTTCTATGCTAACGAACAAGCAAACACGGGTCCTATCAAATGTGTTCTCTGTGTGGCTAATTAAGGAAAGCACTTAGATCCTGTTGCTAATTCCTCTGGGCGGTCATTCTGTAACAATTAGCCGAAACAAATGACAGCACTTAGTATCAGCCCCTGCTGGTGACTTTCGCCATGGTAACCCCCTGTGAACACATGAAGTACTGTATATCTGCTGAGGGTCTAGGCTTGGTTACCCACCAGGAAGGGTCTATAGAAATTATATTCAGGGAAAGTTCCCAAAACCTTGTATGTAGCAGCTGCTGTAAAATTTGTATGAGAATAAAATGGAAGATCCAAGGGAAAGTCCAACAATCGTCTAAATTCTCCAAATGTAGATCATTCTTGTACCTTATAACTCACCCTGGTGCAAACTGCCTAAAATGGACTCATGCTACAGATATACATAACTGGCAGATCTCCATTCCACTCCCCTCATAGTGCATTTATCATAACAACATGTACAATGTACAAAACATTTCCAACACATTTCTAATATTGAGTTGCGTTCACCAGGGATGCTGGCCCATGTTGACTCCAATGCTTCCCACAGTTGTGTCAAGTTGGCTGGATGTCCTTTGGGTGGTGGACCATTCTTGATTCACACGGGAAACTGTTGAGCGTGAAAACCCCAGCAGCATTGCAGTTCTTGCCACACTCAAACCGGTGCGCCTGGCACCTACTGCCATACCCCGTTCAAAGGCACTTAAATCTGAATGGCACACACACAATCCATGTCTCAATTGTCTCAAAGCTTAAAAATCCTTATTTAACCTGTCTCCTCTCCTTCAGCTACACTGATTGAAGTGGATTGTAATAGAAAGACCACGTGTTCTTAATGTTTTGTACACTCAGTGTATGTGGAGTAATATATTCATATCAGACCCAACCTGCAGGTAGAAACAAACTTTCATCAGTTTAAAAAAGCCTCACTCACCGTGACCGTACAGAGTAGTGGATTATATTATATTAATATAAAGAATTGTGTTACTTATCAGAACTGAAGGATGGACTGTTTTAGTCTCTA
>NC_138310.1:75787483-76014983 GCF_965601325.2 Salmo salar
CACAACACTGTGTCTACCTACAGATGATCATCACAACACTGTGTCTACCTACAGATGATTATCACAACACTGTATCTACCTACAGATGATTATCACAACACTGTATCTACCTACAGATGATTATCACAATACTGTATCTACCTACAGATGATTATCACAACACTGTGTCTACCTACAGATGATCATCACAACACTGTGTCTACCTACAGATGATCATCACAACACTGTATCTACCTACAGATGATTATCACAACACTGTATCTACCTACAGATGATTATCACAACACTGTATCTACCTACAGATGATTATCACAACACTGTGTCTACCTACAGATGATCATCACAACACTGTATCTACCTACAGATGATTATCACAACACTGTATCTACCTACAGACGATGGGGCACAGGCCTAGATTATTATACACCAGGATTCATTTGCAACGCAACACACACACACACACACACACACACACACACACACACACACACACACACACACACACACACACACACACAGTCAGGAGGACCACTACACAGGTGAGTGTAGACTAGAGAGCAGAGCAGGATTGTTGTTGTGTTCTAATGAAACAGCATTGAGCCCCTGCTGTACTGAGGTGCTGTGGCTTCAGGTGATTAAAAGCTGTTTCTCTAAGTGTGAGACAACAGGCTGTGTGTCCGCTGGGCACAGCGGTAGCACTGACTACACCAGGACGTTGGGCCCAGCGGTAGCACTGACTAGACCAGGACATTGGGCCCAGCGGTAGCACTGACTACACCAGGACGTTGGGCCCAGCGGTAGCACTGACTACACCAGGACGTTGGGCCCAGCGGTAGCACTGACTACACCAGGACGTTGGGCCCAGCGGTAGCACTGACTACACCAGGACGTTGGGCCCAGCGGTAGCACTGACTACACCAGGACGTTGGGCACAGCGGTAGCACTGACTACACCAGGACGTTGGGCACAGCGGTAGCACTGACTACACCAGGACGTTGGGCCCAGCGGTAGCACTGACTACACCAGGACGTTGGGCCCAGCGGTAGCACTGACTACACCAGGACGTTGGGCCCAGCGGTAGCACTGACTACACCAGGACGTTGGGCCCAGCGGTAGCACTGACTACACCAGGACGTTGGGCCCAGCGGTAGCCCTGACTACACCAGGACGTTACAGGGATTGACTAGCGGTGATGGATTTCAGACAGCAGACACAAAGAGAAGAGAGGTAGAGAGAAAAATGTGACAGGCCACACAGTACTGAGAGAACCATAATCTTTCACAGAAACCATTAACGCTCTCACACACAACACCCAGAGAATTGTAACTCTCAGGTGGTATAGAAAAGCATTAAATGCCCAATGTGTGAAGAAATCCACTTACCCCATTTACTGCCAACCCATAATGCAGCTAACAACATGAGAACCAGTAGCACCATCCTTGCCATCGAGGAAAAAACAACCCCCTACTTGCACCAATCTATTAGAAAACTATACACTCCCCGAGGGTGTCCCAGGGAGAATGGGATATGCAAAAAAACTCATTTCCAATTCACACAAGCGTATTAATACACACTTGTGCATGTGTGAAATAGGGCAAATATAACCACCCACCAACACGAACTCTGACCCCTATACTCATTACAGCATTACGGTGAGATGTGGCGCGTGGGTGATGGGGTTTTGACAGCCTCAAAGTGAAAAACAAGACAAATAAATCAATATTATTGATCAGGCATCCCTCACAGCCATTGTTTAAATCGCTCTGCCATTTCCTGGTTGCTACAATTCTAATAGTTCCTGTGATTTCTGTTTATGTGACAAAACAAGCAAGTATAGTGTAGAGAATCATTGTACCATCTAAACCACTGTGAAATGTATTTTCCAAACCCTAAAATATTGTATTTTTAGCTGTTTGAAGCTGGTGTACAAAACCCGAAACTAAAAGACACAAAAAATCATAAGGGAAAGTATAGAAATACCACACATAGAACAGATTTACCGCTTCTGACTTGCTTTCAATGAGACTGACATATCTATTCATCCCCTTTGGCGTTTTTCCTATTCTGTTGCATTACAGCCTGTAATTTAAATTGATTTTTATTTGGATTTCATGTAATGGACATACACAAAATAGTCAAAATTGGTGAAGTGAAATGAAAAAAGGAACTTATTAAAAATAAAAAATAAATAAAATTTAAAAAAAGTGGTGCATGCATATGTATTCACCCCCTTTGCTATGAAGCCCCTAAATAAGATCTGGTGCAACCAATTACCTTCAGAAGTCACATAATTAGTTAAATAAAGTCCACCTGTGTGCAAACTAAGTGTCACATGATCTCAGTATATATACACCTGTTCCGAAAGGCCCCAGAGTCTGCAACACCACTAAGCAAGGGGCACCACCAAGCAAGTGGCACCATAAAGACCAAAGAGCTCTCCAAACAGGTCAGGGACAAAGTTGTGGAGAAGTACAGATCAGGATTGGAATATAAAAAAATATCAGAAACTTTGAACATCCCACGGAGCACCATTAAATCTATTATTAAAAAATGGAAAGAATATGGCACCACAACAAACCTGCCAAGAGAGGGCCGCCCACCAAAACTCATTGACCAGGCAAGGAGGGCATTAATCAGAGAGGCAACAAAGAGCCCAAAGATAACCCTGAAGGAGCTGCAAAGCTCCACAGTGGAGATTGGAGTATCTGTCCATAGGACCATTTTAAGCCATACACTCCACAGAGCTGGGCTTTACGGAAGAGTGGCCAGAAAAAAAGCCATTGCTTAAAGAAAAAAATAAGCAAACACTTTTGGTGTTCGCCAAAAGGCATGTGGGAGACTCCCAAAACATATGGAAGACGGTTCTCTGGTCAGATTAGACTAAAATTGATATTTTTGGCCATCAAGGAAAATGCTATGTCTGGCGCAAACCCAACACCTCTCATCACCCCGAGAATACCCCGAGAATACCATGGCAGCATCATGCTGTGGGGATGTTTTTCACCGGCATGGACTGGGAAACTGGTCAGAATTGAAGGAATGATGGATGGTGCTAAATACAGGGAAATTATTGAGGGAAACCTGTTTCAGTCTTCCAGAGATTTGAGACTGGGATGGAGATTCACCTTCCAGCAGGACAATGACCCTAATTATACTGCTAAAGCAACACTTGAGTTGTTTAAAGGGAAACATTTAAGTATCTTGGAATGGCCTAGACAAAGCCCAGACCTCAATCCAATTGAGAATCTGTGGTATGACATAAAGATTGCTAGTACACCAGCTGAACCCATCCAACTTGAAGGAGCTGGAGCAGTTTTGCCTTGAAGAATGGGCAAAAATCCTATTGGCTAGATTTGCCAAGCTTATAGAGACATACCCCAAGAGACTTGCAGCTGTAATCACTGCAAAAGGTGGCTCTACAAAGTACTACAAAGTATTGACATTGGGGGGTGAATAGTTATGCACGTTCAAGTTTTCAATTTTTTAATCTTATTTCTTGTTTGTTTCACAATAAAAAATATTTAGCATCTTCAAAGTGGTAGGCATGTTGTATAAATCAAATGATACAAACCCCCCCAAAATCTAGTTTAATTCCAGGTTGTAAGGCAACAAAATATGAAAAATGCCAAGGGGGTGAATACTTTCGCAAGCCACTGTAAGCTGGATGAATTGTGTGGTTAAAGGATGAATCGTGTGGCTAAAGGATGAATCGTGTGGTTAAAGGATGAATCGTGTGGTTAAAGGATGAATCGTGTGGCTAAAGGATGAATCGTGTGGTTAAAGGCAAGAAGGAGAAGAGTTCGTCGGTTCTTGTGTTTTTTATGTGGAGTCCCTCCCGACCCGAGTGCTGCTGAGACATGTGTATTATCCTGCCAGGCCTTTGCTATGAAAGCAATGTAAAATGTTTGGACATGTAGAAAGTGTCTGCAGACGGAAGGAGCCGAGATGTGGGATGTGTGAGGAAAACCACTTTGATACAGACTGTATAGCAGAAGGGAATTGCAATGGACTGAATTGTTGTAACTGTGGTGGAGGACATAAGGTGACATCCTTGGAATGCCCAAATAAGGTGAAAGATATGGAGGTGGCAAAAATCAGAGCAGTTCAGTCCATCTCTATGCGGAGGCGGTAAAAACGATAAAAAAAGTAGAAGTTCCGATGTTGTTGGGTAGGCCTCCCACCAGCAGGATACAGATATATACTGCATGTAAAGAAGCTAGTTTTGAGTGCCAATGTTAACACAATGACTGTAAGTCTATGATATCTACTAGCATGCTAGAGTTACCATAGACTTCCAGCCATTGCGCTAACGCTAGTCATAAATTGCACTAATGCTAGTTAGCAACTTCATTTGACTCTAGGTTAGTAAACCCTCCCCTAACCTGGACGACGCTGGGCCAATTGTATGCCGCCCTACGGAACTCCCGATCACGACCAGTTGTGATACAGCCTGGGATCGAACCCGGGTCTGTTGTGACACCTCTAGAACTGCGATGCAGTGCCTTAGACCGCTGCACCACTCAAGATCCCTAAAAGAAGCTCCCTGGTGCAGCCTGCGACCCCACTCACCCCTCTATCTGTCTCTGCCTTCCTCCCCTTTCATCTCTTCGTCCTTCACCCCTCCTCACCCATTCTTCACCCCTCCTCACCTCTCTTCACACCTCACACTCTCCATCTCTGATCCTCTCATCACCTCTGATCTCTCACTCCATCTTCATTCTCCACAATTTCCCCTCCTCTCTTCTACCTCACCCCTCTTCTCTTCAACTCCTCACCCCTCTTTTTCTCCCCTATCGCCTCATTCCATTACTCCCTGTTACCCCTCCCTTCATCTCTCCCCATCTCCTCTCCTTTCCTCTCTCAACCCTCCAAAACACTCATCTTTCTCTCCCTCCATTCCCCTCCTCTCTTCTCCTTTACCCCAAGCAGCAGGAGAAGAGGCTCATATCATCTCCATATTGATTTTCCACACAGATGCTCTCTTCAACACAGAGTCAAAATAAAGCCAGGAGGAGACCAGTTGGTCAGATAGACATTTATTTCACCTTTATTTATACAAGTACAGTTGAAGTCGGAAGTTTACATACACCTTAGCCAAATACATTTAAACTCAGTTTTTCACAATTCCTGACATTTAATTCTAGTAAAAATTCCCTGTCTTAGGTCAGTTAGGATCACCACTTAAGAATGTGAAATGTCAGAATAATAGCAGAGAGAATGATTTATTTCAGCTTTTATTTCATTCATCACATTCCCAGTGGGTCAGAAGTTTACATACACTCAATTAGTATTTTGTAGCATTACCTTTAAATTGTTTAACTTGGGTCAAACGTTTCAGGGTAGCCTTCCACAAGCTTCCCACAAAAAGTTGGATGAATTTTGGCCCATTCCTCCTGATTGAGCTGGTGGAACAGTCAGGTTTGTAGGTCTCCTTCCTCGCACATGCTTTTTCAGTTCTGCCCACAAATTTTGTATAGGATTGAGTTCAGGGCTTTGTGATGGCCACTCCAATACCTTGACTGTTGTCCTTAAGCCATTTTTGCCACAACTTTGGAAGTCTGCTTGGGGTCATTGTCCATTTGGAAGACCAATTTGCGAACAAGCTTTAACTTCCCGACTGATGTCTTGAGATGTTGCTTCAATATATCCACATAATTTTCCTCCTCATGATGCCATCTCTTTTGTGAAGTGTACCAGTCCCTCCTGCAGCAAAGCACCCCCACAACATGATGCTGCCACCCCCGTGCTTCACGGTTGGGATGGTGTTCTTCGGCTTGCAAGCCTCCCCCTTTTTCCTCCAAACATAACGATGGTCAGTATGGCCAAACAGTTCTATTTTTGTTTCATCAGACAAGAGGACATTTCTCCAAAAAGTACGATCTTTGTCCCCATGTGCAGTTGCAAACCGTTGTCTGGCATTTTTATGGCGGTTTTGGAGCAATGGCTTCTTCCTTGCTGAGCGGCCTTTCAGGTTATGTCGATATAGGACTTGTTTTACTGTGGATAAAATACTTTCGTACCTGTTTCCTCCAGTATCTTCACAAGGTCCTTTGCTGTTGTTCTGGGATTGATTTGCTCTTTTCGCACCACAGTACATTAATCTCTAGGAGACAGAACGCATCTCCTTCCTGAGCGGTATGATGGCTGCGTGGTCCCATGGTGTTTATACTTGCGTACTATTGTTTGTACAGATGAACGTGATACCTTCAGGCGTTTGGAAATTGCTCCCAAGGATGAACCAGACTTGTGGAGGTCCACTATTTTTTTCTGAGGTCTTGGCTGATTTCTTCTGATTTTCCTATGATGTCAAGCAAAGAGGCACTGAATTTGAAGGTAGGCCTTTAAATACATCCACAGGTTGTGGATCCAATTGACTCAATTGATGTCAATTAGCCTATCAGAAGCTTCTAAAGCATGACATAATTTTCTGGAATTTTCCAAGCTGTTTAAAGGCACAGTCAACTTAATGCATGTAAACTTCTGACCCACTGGAAGTGTGATACAGTGAATTATAAGTGAAATAATCTGTTTGTAAACAACTGTTGAAAAAATTACTTGTGTCATGCACAAAGTAGATGCCCTAACCGACTTGCCAAAACTATAGTTCGTTAACAAGAAATTTGGGGAGTGGTTGAAAAATTAGTTAATGACTCCAACCTAAGTGTATGTAAACTTCGACTTCAACTGTAAGTCAATTAAGAACACATTCTTATGTCCAATGATGACCTGACAAACATATCAATAAACAACAATTACATTATACATATCTACAGTATACAGTGCATTCGGAATGTATTCAGAACCCTCGACTTTTTCCACATTTTGTTACGTTACAACCTTCTAAAATGGATTAACAAAAAAAAAAAATCCTTATCAATCTACACACAATAGCCCATAACGACAAAACAAAAACAGGTTTTTAGAATGTTTGCAAATGTCTGTCAGGTTTGCAAGTGTCTGTCAGGTTTGCAAGTGTCTGTCAGGTTGAATGGGGAGCGTCGCTGCACAGCTATTTTCAGGTCTCTCCAGAGATGTTACATCAGGTTCAAGTCCAGGCTCTGGCTGGGCCACTCAAGGACATTCAGAGACATGTCCCGGAGCCACTCCTACGTTGTCTTTGCTGTGTGCTTATGGTCATTGTCCTGTTGGGAGGTGAACCTTCACCCCAGTCTGAGTTCCTGAGCGCTCTGGAGCAGGTTTTCATCATGGATCTCTCTGTACTTGTCTTCGTTCATCTTTCCTTCGATCCTGACTAGTGTCCCAGTCCCTGCCGCTGAAAAACCTCCGCACAGCATGATGCTGCCACCACCATTCTTCACCTTAGGGATGGTGCCAGGTTTCCTCCAGACGTAACGTTTGGCATTCAGTCCAAAGAGTTAAATCTTGGTTTCATCAGACCAGAGAATCTTGTTTCTCATGGTCTGAGAGTCATTAGGTACTTTTTGGCAAACTCCAAGCGGGCTGTCATGTGCCTGGAAGATTATCCCATCTCCACAGTGGAACTCTGGAGCTATGTCAGAGTGACCATCAGGTTCTAGGTCTCCTCCCCACCCTGACCAAGGCCCTTCTCCCCCGATTGCTCAGTTTGGCCGGGCGGCCAGCTCTAGGAGGAGTCTTGGTGGTTCCAAACTTCATCCATTTAAGAGTGATGGAGGCCACTGTGTTCTTGGGGACCTTCAATGCTGCAGAAATGTTTTGGTATCCTTCCCCAGATCTGTGCCTTTGCACAATCCTGTCTTAAAGCTCTACAGACAATTCCTTCGACCTCATGGCTTGGTTTTTGTTCTGACATGCACTGTTAAACTGTGGGACCTTATATAGATGTGTGTGCTTTTCCAAATCATGTCCAATCAATTAATTTTACCACAGGTGAACTCCAATCAAGTTGTAGAAACATCTCAAGGATGATAAATGGAAACAGGATGAACCCGAGCTCAATTTCGAGTCTCATAGCAAAAGGTCTGCATACTTATGTAAATAAGTTTTTTTTTTTGTGTGTTGTTTTTTTAATTAATTAATTATTTACATTTTAAATTCTAATTTAAAAAAATCTGTTTCCACTTTGTCATTATAGGGTAGTGTGTGTAGATTGAAAACATTGTATTTAATCAATTGAAGAAGGCCTTCAAGCAATAAAATGTGGAAAAAGTAAAGGGGTCTGAATACATTCCAAATGAAATGTATGCACATCAACTACACAATACATTGAAAGCAAACACAAAACATGAAAAACAAAACACAGTCATATGAAAGCAACACATTCTTCAATAAATTGCTCTAGAGGCACCAAATCCACCAACTTTAAGGACTTTTGGAGATAATTTCACATAAGAGGCTCAAAAAAACTAAAAGCAGATTTACCTAAGACACAGCAGGCCTCTTGGTCATTGTATATAAAATAAAAATTGTATTTGTCATATTCTTCATAAACTAACAGTTAAATGCTTACTTACGGGCCCCTCGCAACCAGTACTGAGTCTATGTGCAGGGGTACAAGGTAATTGAGGCAGATTTGAACATATTGATAGGTATGAAGTGACTAGGCAACAGGATAGATAATAAACAGTAGCAGCAGCGTATGTGATGAATCAAAAGAGTTCTTACAAAAAGGGTCAATGCAGATTGTCTGGGTAGCTATTGGTTAACTATTTAACTAACTACTGTATTTAGCAGCCTTATGGCGTGTGGGAAGAAGCTGTTCAGGGTCCTGTTGATTCCAGACTTGGTGCATCGGTACTGCTTGCCATGCGTTCACAGAGAGAACAGTCTATGACGTGGGTGGCTGGAGTCTTTGACAATTTTTAGGGCCTGACACTCCCTAGTATAGACGTCCTGGATGGCAGGGAGACCAGCCCCTGGATGGCAGGGGGATGTCCTGGATGGCAGGGAGACTGGGCCGTATACATTACACTCTGTAGTGCCTTGCGGTCAGATGCCAAGCAGTTGCCATACCAAGCGGTGATGCAGCCAGTCAAGATGCTCTTAGTGTTACAACTGTATAACTTTTTGAGGATCTGAGTGCCCATGATAAATCATTTCAGCCTCCTGAGGGGGAAGTGGCCATGCACGAGTGGCCATGCAGTCATTTGTGAACAGGGAGCACTGGAGGGGACTAAGCACGCACCCCTGAGGGACCCCATGTGAAGGGTCAGCGTGGTGGATGTGTTGTTGTCTGGCTTCAACACCCGTGGGTGGCCTGTCAGGAAGTCAAGGATCCAGTTGCAGAGTGAGGTGTTCAGTCTCAGGGTCCTGAGCTTAGGGCACTATGGTGTTGAATGCTGAGCTATAGTCAATGAACAGCATTCTCACGTAGGTGTTCCTCTTCTCCAGGTGGGAGAGTGCAGTGTGGAGTGCAATAGAGATCATCTGTGGATCTGTTGGGGTGGCATGCAAATTGGAGTGGGTCCAGGGTGTCTGAGCATTTCATGGCTACAGATGTGAGTGCTACGGGGCGATAGTGCTACGGGGCGATAGTCATTTAGATCAAGTCAAACAGCAAAGTAGACCGGTTACTTTGGCGTTCTTGTGGGGGGGGGGGGGGGGGGGGGGGTCTGCTTGAAACATGTAGGTATTATACACTGGGTCAGGGAGAGGTTGAAAATGTCAATGAAGACGGGTGCCAGATGGTCAGCGCATGCTCTGAGTATGCATCCTGATGATCTGTCTGGCCCCATGGCCTTGTCAATGAAAACCTGTTTAAAGATCTTACTCACATCGTCTACAGAGAGCAAGATTACACAGTCGTCTGGAACAGCTGGTGCCCTCATACATGGTTCTGTGTCGCTTGCCTCGAAGCAAGCATAGAAGGAATTTAGCTTGTCTGGTAGGCTCGTAAAGGTGATCTAGAGTTTTGTATACATTTCTGTGTGTGGAGTAAAGGTGATCTAGAGTTTTGTATACATTTCTGTGTGTGGAGTAAAGGTGATCTAGAGTTGTATCTCCTCTAGTTGCACAGGTGACAAGACAGATTTCAGTTTCTCTGCATTAAAATCACCAGCCACTAGGTGTGCTGCCTCTGGATGTGTATTTTCTTGTTTGCTTACAGCTCATTGAGTGCGGTCTTAGTGACAGCATCAGTTTGTGGGGGTAAATAGACAGCTACGAAAAATATAGATAAAAACTCTCTTGGTAAATGGTATGACCTCCAGTTTATCATGAGATATTCTAACTCAGGAGAGCAAATCCTCAAAACTTCCCTAACATTAGAGATCCCTCACCAGCTGTTGTTAACAAACAGACACACACCTCCTCCTATGCATAGAAAAACCAGCTAGATGTACAGTATATTATCCATGTCCTTGTGCACCCACGACTCAGAGAAACATAGGATATTATAGTTCTTCAAGTCCCATTGGTAGGATAGTCTCGAACGGAGCTCGTACAGTTCGTTCTCTAGTGATTGTAAGTTTGTCAATAGAACAGAGAGTAGAGGCGGTTCATTTACTCGACAAAGTAGTCTCGTCAGGGAGCCAGCTCGTTTGCCTTTCTTGCGCCGTCTCTTCCTCTTTCAAGTCCCGGGGCTTGGGGCCTGGTCCGGGATGAGCAGTACATCCACAGCTACCGACTGGTTGAAGTAGAAATCTTCATCAAATCGAGGTTAGTGGTCGCTGTTTTGATGTCCAATAGCTGTTTTTGGTCATAGTAAATGATGGCGGAAATATTATGTACAAAACAAGTTGAGATCAGCGTAAAAAAACAACACAAATAGCAGTATTGGTCAGGAGCCTTTAAGACGGCAGCTATCCATCTCGCCATCTTTGTGGCGCCATATCAAACTAGTCTAGTGGTGAGTCATTAACATTCAGCATAGGCCTAATACTAATGCTTGACCAGTTCTCCACTACTCCTGGGGTCTAATTTCAGAACGTTTCAGGCCTCTACTCTTTGAGTCAGTCTAATGAGATTTTAAATGAGTGCAATCTCATCTTCAATTGTAGGAGATAATTAAAGGCCATGAGATGAAGTAGAACTACTCTCTCTCCTTAACTATACTGTCCTGCTTCTCTTTCTCCTTAATGCTCCTTCATACTATCTCTTTCTCTCTTTCTATCTCTCCCTCTACTCTCTATCTGTCTCTCTTTCTCTTTCACTACCACCATGAACCCATCTCTCTTTGCCACTCCCCTTTCTCCCCCTCTCTCGCACCCCCTCTCTCTCTCTCTCTCTACCTCTCTCTACCTCTCTCACTCCCCCTCTCTCCCTCCCTCCTCCTCTCTCACTCCCCCTCTCTCCCTCCCCTCTCTCTCTGTCTCTATCTCCTTCTCCCCCCTCCCTCTCTCTCTCTCTCTCTCTCTCTCTCTCTCTCTCTCGCTTCCCCTCTCTCTCTCTGTCTCTATCTCCTTCTCCCCCCTCTGTCTCTCTCTCTCTCGCTCCCACCTTCTCTCTCACCCCCCCTCTCTCTCTCGCACCCCCCTCTCTCGCTCTCTCTCTCACCCCTCTCTCTCTCCCCCCTTTCTCCATCTGTCAAAAAAAACGTGACCTCTAAGCCTCCTGGCTCAAGCCTGTCTTTCTGTGTTTCTCCTATGTTCTGTCAGGAGAGCCACTGACCAGCCTGTTAGTCTGGCATTTCTACAGTCCAGCAAAGTCCCCACAGCATCATATGTGAAGTCACCCTTATGGACAAGTTAGCAGTGCCTGCCAGGTCTCCCTTTCTCTCTCTGTCTGTGTGTGTGTGTGTGTGTGTGTGTGTGTGTGTGTGTGTGTGTGTGTGTGTGTGTGTGTGTGTGTGTGTGTGTGTGTGTGTGTGTGTATGCGTGTGCGCGCATGCGTGCGTGTGTGTGTGTGTGTGTGGGCTGTCTAAACAGATTTAATTATGCTATATTGCTGCTCTCATTAGCATATATCTCTGAGTTGCTTTACCCCTGACTCTGCAAGTTTAGATGTTGAAACTCTCCTCTTTTTCAGTTTAGTCTATAGAGAGATATGTCTTCATATTTACCTCTCTGTCAATCTCTCCATTCCACTCATCTTTCCCATCGCTCTTCATTCTTGTCTCTTTAACCCATGCCTTTCGGGTGAGTTTGTGATGTGAGAATGTTTTATTGAGCATGGAAGCCATGTAAACAGTTGTCTGGCGCTCTGGCAGATTAACTGAAATAAGAGGCTTGTTTTGAATCGATTCTTCATGAGAAAGACTATTTGTGTGCTTGGGGAGATATCTAGCTAGAGATATGGTAGGGTTACAGACATGCAAATGAAGGGGGTTAGAAAGCATGTCATAAATAAACAATGTGCAATAGATAATATGGTTGAATTTCTAGAATATTGAGATCCGCATGATATCAATGGAACATTTCCCGTAGAGATCATATGGATAAGAGAAATGCCTCAAATAGTTAGATTTGATTCATGTACACAAATTATATAGTTTTGTTATATTTACAGCAGTGGCCACCAACCCTTTTTGCGAGATGCAAACTGAAAATAAAAAAATATAGAAACTTTGCCTGCTCAACAGACCGCTATATCGGTCCAGTAATACAGTCCAGTAATACGGTCCAGTAATACGGCCCAGTAATACAGTCCAGTAATACGGCCCAGTAATACGGCCCAGTAATACGGTCGAGTAATACGGCTCAGTAATACGGTCCAGTAATACGGTCCAGTAATACGGCCCAGTAATACGGCCCAGTAATACGGCTCAGTAATACGGCCCAGTAATACGGTCCAGTAATACGGTCCAGTAATACGGCCCAGTAATACGGTCCAGTAATACGGCCCAGTAATACGGCCCAGTAATACGGCTCAGTAATACGGCCCAGTAATACGGTCCAGTAATACGGTCCAGTAATACGGTCGAGTAATACGGCCCAGTAATACGGCCCAGTAATACGGCCCAGTAATACGGCCCAGTAATACGGTCGAGAAATACGGCCCAGTAATACGGTCCAGTAATACGGCCCAGTAATACGGCCCAGTATTACGGCCAAGTAATACGGTCCAGTAATACGGCCCAGTAATACGGCCCAGTAATACGGTCCAGTAATACGGCCCAGTAATACGGCCCAGTAATACGGCCCAGTAATACGGCTCAGTAATACGGCCCAGTAATACGGTCCAGTAATACGGCCCAGTAATACGGTCCAGTAATACGGCCCAGTAATACGGTCCAGTAATACGGCCCAGTAATACGGTCCAGTAATACGGCCCAGTAATACGGCCCAGTAATACGGTCCAGTAATACGGCCCAGTAATACGGCCCAGTAATGCGTCGGTAATACGGTCCAGTAATACGGTCCAGTAATACGGTCCAGTATTACGGTCCAGTAATACGGCCCAGTAATACGGCCCAGTAATACGGCCCAGTAATACGGCCCAGTAATACGGCCCAGTAATACGGTCCAGTAATACGGCCCAGTAATACGGTCCAGTAATACGGCCCAGTAATACGGTCCAGTAATACGGTCCAGTAATACGGTCCAGTAATACGGCTCAGTAATACGGCCCAGTAATACGGCCCAGTAATACGGCCCAGTAATACGGCCCAGTAATACGGCCCAGTAATACGGTCCAGTAATACGGTCCAGTAATACGGCCCAGTAATACGGCTCAGTAATACGGCCCAGTAATACGGCCCAGTAATACGGCCCAGTATTACGGCCAAGTAATACGGTCCAGTAATACGTTCCAGTAATACGGCCCAGTAATACGGCCCAGTATTACGGCCAAGTAATACGGCCCAGTAATACGTTCCAGTAATACGGCCCAGTAATACGGCCCAGTAATACGGCCCAGTAATACGGCCCAGTAATACGGTCCAGTAATACGGTCCAGTAATACGGCCCAGTAATACGGCCCAGTATTACGGCCAAGTAATACGGTCCAGTAATACGTTCCAGTAATACGGTCCAGTAATACGGTCCAGTAATACGGTCCAGTAATACGGCCCAGTAATAAGGCCCAGTAATACGGCCCAGTAATACGGCCCAGTAATACGGCCCAGTAATACGGCCCAGTAATACGGTCCAGCAATACGGTCCAGCAATACGGTCCAGTAATACGGCCCAGTAATACGGTCCAGTAATACGGTCCAGTAATACGGTCCAGTAATACGGCCCAGTAATGCGGTCCAGTAATACGGCCCAGTAATACGGCAATACGGCCCAGTAATACGGTCCAGTAATACGGCCCAGTAATACGGTCGAGTAATACGGTCCAGTAATACGGCCCAGTAATACGGCCCAGTAATACGGCCCAGTAATACGGTCGAGTAATACGGTCCAGTAATACGGTCCAGTAATACGGCCCAGTAATACGGCCCAGTAATACGGCCCAGTAATACGGTCCAGTAATACGGTCCAGTAATACGATCCAGTAATACGATCCAGTAATACGGCCCAGTAATACGTCCAGTAATAAGGTTGAGTAATACGGCCCAGTAATACGGCCCAGTAATACGGTCCAGTAATACGGTCCAGTAGTACGGCCCAGTAATACGGTCGAGTAATACGGTCCAGTAATACGGCCCAGTAATACGGTCGAGTAATACGGTCCGGTAATACGGCCCGGTAATACGGTCCGGTAATACGGCCCGGTAATACGGTCCGGTAATACGGTCCGGTAATACGGCCCGGTAATACGGTCCAGTAATACGGTCCAGTAATACGGTCCAGTAATACGGTCCAGTAATACGGTCCAGTAATAGGGCCCAGTAATACGGCCCAGTAATACGGCCCAGTAATACGGCCCAGTACGGCCCAGTAATACGGCCCAGTAATACGGTCCAGTAATACGGTCCAGTAATACGGCCCAGTAATACGGTCCAGTAATACGGTCCAGTAATACGGTCCAGTAATACGGCCCAGTAATACAGTCCAGTAATACGGCCCAGTAATACGGTCCAGTAATACGGTCCAGTAATACGGCCCAGTAATACGGCCCAGTAATACGGTCCAGTAATACGGCCCAGTAATACGGCCCAGTAATACGGCCCAGTAATACGGCCCAGTAATACGGCTCAGTAATACGGCCCAGTAATACGGCCCAGTAATACGGCCCAGTAATACGGTCCAGTAATACGGCCCAGTAATACGGTCCAGTAATACGGCCCAGTAATACGGCCCAGTAATACGGCCCAGTAATACGGTCCAGTAATACGGCCCAGTAATACGGCCCAGTAATACGGTCCAGTAATACGGCCCAGTATTACGGCCCAGTAATACGGCCCAGTAATACGGCCCAGTAATACGGCCCAGTAATAAGGCCCAGTAATACGGCCCAGTAATACGGCCCAGTAATACGGTCCAGTATTATTTATTTTTTCTATATTCCGATTTTTCAGGGGGTGCTGCAGCACCCTCAGCACCCCTACTTCCTGCGGCTATGCCTTTAGACTTATGAAATTATTCAAAATGGGAACAAGTCGCACACAGGGCAGCTGAATCGGGTTAACCTACCGCCAACAGCGCGAGACAATTAAAACAAATTGGAACGCAAGGGTTTTTAAAGAAATACTTTGACGATCGACTAGGAATGCCTTGGAGATCGACCAGTCAATCGCTATCGACTGGATGGTGACCACTGATTTACAGTGTAAGTTTGATGTCTTCTGTGGTATAAAGATAGCTAAGAGATTGTCTAAGACTAGTTGAAGCAGACAGTGGCCGTATTTGAGTGAGTCTGATGAAGGTCCTTAACCTTAAGAATTCGTTTTTTGCAGTAAACGCCAGATTGCAAGGTTATAGTGAAATATGGGCTACAGACTCTGAATACTGCCGGAAGGCAGTGGCAGATTGAAAACGATAATGCATTTCTTATTTGGCTATCATACTGTAGTTTTGTTTATTCAATATTTTACTGCATTGCCTTATGGATTACAATAAATAAATGTTAACAGTTTTCACATGTCGAATGAGACAAAGTAGCATGCGGATGTGAGTACTTTTTCCTGAGGAGTAATATGAGTGTTGACCTCTGTCAGCATCCCCGCTGAAGGTAATGTTTTATAACTGTGTGTGTTTTATAACAATCTTTATCACATAAACATTACACAAATCCAACAATAACAGTCATTACCATTCTCCATATACACACTGTCAAAGTAGCTGCCTAACTCATTAATGCTACCGAGTAGTGGTTGTACAACTCATTAATGCTACTGAGTAGTGGTTGTACAACTCATTAATGCTACCGAGTAGTGGTTGTACAACTCATTAATGCTACCGAGTAGTGGTTATACAACTCATTAATGCTACCGAGTAGTGGTTGTACAACTCATTAATGCTACCGAGTAGTGGTTGTACAACTCATTAATGCCACTGAGTAGTGGTTGTACAACTCATTAATGCTACCGAGTAGTGGTTGTACAACTCATTAATGCTACTGAGTAGTGGTTGTACAACTCATTAATGCTACTGAGTAGTGGTTGTACAACTCATTAATGCTACTGAGTAGTGGTTGTACAACTCATTAATGCTACTGAGTAGTGGTTGTACAACTCATTAATGCCACTGAGTAGTGGTTGTACAACTCATTAATGCCACTGAGTAGTGGTTGTACAACTCATTAATGCCACTGAGTAGTGGTTGTACAACTCATTAATGCCACTGAGTAGTGGTTGTACAACTCATTAATGCTACTGAGTAGTGGTTGTACAACTCATTAATGCTACTGAGTAGTGGTTGTACAACTCATTAATGCTACTGAGTAGTGGTTGTACAACTCATTAATGCTACTGAGTAGTGGTTGTACAACTCATTAATGCCACTGAGTAGTGGTTGTACAACTCATTAATGCTACTGAGTAGTGGTTGTACAACTCATTAATGCCACTGAGTAGTGGTTGTACAACTCATTAATGCCACTGAGTAGTGGTTGTACAACTCATTAATGCCACTGAGTAGTGGTTGTACAACTCATTAATGCCACTGAGTAGTGGTTGTACAACTCATTAATGCCACTGAGTAGTGGTTGTACAACTCATTAATGCCACTGAGTAGTGGTTGTACAACTCATTAATGCTACTGAGTAGTGGTTGTACAACTCATTAATGCTACTGAGTAGTGGTTGTACAACTCATTAATGCCACTGAGTAGTGGTTGTACAACTCATTAATGCTACTGAGTAGTGGTTGTACAACTCATTAATGCCACTGAGTAGTGGTTGTACAACTCATTAATGCTACTGAGTAGTGGTTGTACAACTCATTAATGCCACTGAGTAGTGGTTGTACAACTCATTAATGCTACTGAGTAGTGGTTGTACAACTCATTAATGCCACTGAGTAGTGGTTGTACAACTCATTAATGCCACTGAGTAGTGGTTGTACAACTCATTAATGCTACTGAGTAGTGGTTGTACAACTCATTAATGCCACTGAGTAGTGGTTGTACAACTCATTAATGCTACTGAGTAGTGGTTGTACAACTCATTAATGCTACTGAGTAGTGGTTGTACAACTCATTAATGCCACTGAGTAGTGGTTGTACAACTCATTAATGCTACTGAGTAGTGGTTGTACAACTCATTAATGCCACTGAGTAGTGGTTGTACAACTCATTAATGCCACTGAGTAGTGGTTGTACAACTCATTAATGCTACTGAGTAGTGGTTGTACAACTCATTAATGCCACTGAGTAGTGGTTGTACAACTCATTAATGCTACTGAGTAGTGGTTGTACAACTCATTAATGCCACTGAGTAGTGGTTGTACAACTCAAATAATATAAGTGGTTATAGAGTTTTTTTACAACTTATACTTATTTAATATTTAAAAGTCAATCTAACATTTATTAAATACGTTGTTCCTTACTTCTCTATTATGTTTTACATATTTACTTAAAATAATAAAGTCGTAGTCAGACTACAGATATTAGAGTAAAAAAACACTTTATTTATCTGTTTTGTTTTCTCTCTCTCTCTCACTCACCTCTTGCACTTTGTCTTTCTCCTTAATGTTCCTTCATACTATCTCTCCCTCTCTCTTTATCTGTCTCTCTTTCTCTTTCGCCGCCATCACCAACCCATCACTCTTCGCCTCTCCCTTTTATCTCTCTATGTCTCGCACTCCCGCTCCCCCTGACTCTCTCTCTATCCCTCCCCCTCTCTCTTTCTCTCTCTCTCTTGCTCCACCCCTCTCCCTCTCTCCCTCTCCCTCTCTCTCTCTCAATTCAATTCAATTCCAGGGGCTTTATTGGCATGGGGAACACGTTAACATTGCCAAAGCAAGTGAAGTACATAATACACTAAAGTGAAATAAACAATAAAAATTAACAGTACACATTACACTCTCAGAAGTTCCAAAAGAATAAAGACATTACAAATGTCATATTATGTATATATACAGTGTTGTAACGATGTGCAAATAGTTAAAGTACAAAAGGGAAAATAAATATGGGTCTCTCTCTATCTCCCTCATCTCTGTCTCTCGCTCTCTTGCGCCCCCTCTCTCTCTCGCTCCCCCCTCTCTCTTGCTCTCTCTCCCCCATCTCACACTCCCTCCTTCCCCATCTCTCTCTCTCTCTCTCTCTCTCTCTCTCTCTCTCTCTCTCTCTCTCTCTCTCTCTATAACGCCCTGGCCATAGAGAGGGGTTTTTTGTTCTTTATTTTGGTTAGGCCAGGGTGTTACATTGGGTGGGCGTTCTATGTTCCTTTTTCTATGTTTTGGTATTTCTTTGTTTTGGGCCATGTGTGTGGCTCCCAATCAGGCACAGCTGAAGCTCGTTGCTGCTGATTGGGAGTCACACATAAGGAGCATGTTTTTCCTTTGGGTTTTGTGGGTAATTGTTTCTGTTTTGAGTATTTTCCTAACAGGACTGTTTGCTGTCGTTTTTGTTCATTTTGTAGTGTTCTCTTGTTTATTTGAATGAAAATTCTAATGATGAACACATCCTCTGCTGCACCTTGGTTCCCTCTTCCAGACAGCCGTTACACTCTCTCTCTCTCTCTCTCTCTCTCTCCATATGTCAAAAAACGTGACCTCTAAGCCTCCTGGCTCAAGCCTGTCTTTCTGTGTTTCTCCTATGTTCTGTCAGGAGAGCCACTGACCAGCCTGCTAGTCTGGCATTTCTACAGTCCAGCAAAGTCCCCACAGCCTCAAACTAAGGGCGACCATGGCATCCATGACAGAGGGAGAAGCCTTCATCCATGTGTCGTGTCTTTGGCTATGCCGGATTAAGTGATATGACATGCTAACCTATACAATTCTTTCCCTAATTAATATTACCTGATTAAGCTAATCATGTAAATGTAATTAACTAGAAAGTCGGGCACCACGGAAGAACGTTTATAGAGCCGTTATCTTCTGAATAAACTCTTAAAATACTTAGTAATATTTTACATCGATAGCAGTCAATATTAACCCTTATCTTATTTTCAGTCTCATAATGAAAGTTGTAAATTCTTGGCTATCTTCACGAACCCTGGCTAACAAGTTGAATCAGCAATACAAAATTGGGTTTAATTATTTATTTACTAAATACCTAAACTTATCACACAGAATTACAAATACACCGAATACATATGATGTCATACAAAATCATCCAGGTGGACGGAACCTGTATCATGGCTGGTTACACAAAGGAAAGGGGGTTGGGCTTGAATGAAAGAGCGGGAAGATTTAGGAACAAAGAAACAGCAGCTATGCTATCGTAAATACATTATCATATGCATTCTAAATTACCGCCCATTTGGAAAAGGAAAATGCAATAAATATTTACTCTGAGCTGCGCTTCGGTAGATTGGTCGTAGATGCTGGCCGGGTTGGCCAACAGATCTTCCTGTACTCGGAAGAATGTCTCTGGTGGTAAATTGGATACGTGGTGGTATCTTCGTCCGTCTGTTAGACTGGATACGTCGTTCGTCCTTTGCTAGCACACGTCTACAGCGGCCGCTGCTAACTCAACGGCTTGGAAGTAGCACTTCTGTAGTGAATAAGCTCAAAGTTCATACCAGTTCATACCATAGCTCACGCCGAGGTTGGCTTAGTTGACATGTGTGTCCTTCTAACGTAGAGGCTGCAGACCTCACGTACTGGAACAACGTGGTTATCTTTTCGTCAAAGGCTTATATAGTGGAGAGGGGGTGGATGTGTTTCATCGTTTATAACCCCTGTCTCTGCCCAGGGGTGGGCCACTGATCAAGCAGGGCACTTTCCTTATGAAAACCCAATTCTCTCATTTGGAAGCTAAAATTACATTTAATCTCCTAACAAACAATTCCAATATCAAACATTTCAATTGCATAACAATTCCATGTTACTCTGATAACTAGAGGGTGTATACTTTCTCAGGTACAGTTTATGTCGTCCTGTCATCAGTCATAATGTCTCAGATAACAACGAACTGACATCCATACTCATTACGTTCCAAAGCATATTTCCAACTGGTTTTATTACCAAAATATGGTTCCTTTTCCCCATTTGTTTGATGTTTCCAGACTCTCTATATTTAACACAGGCTATTCAAGTCCTTCAGTAGGGTCAGAGAGGGGAATGGAGAAAGGTATTTATGGGGGGGGGGGGTCATAAACCTTACCCACAGACCAACGTCATGACACATGTATACGGGTAAGAGTCTAGCTACATTTTCAGATATTATACATTTCTAATTTGATCAAAAAGTCATTTTCATTGCAAGTTAAAGTGTAATGGTATCTGGCTCGCTAGCTAACGTTACGTGTATGGTTTGTTTACAAGCTCTAGAAAAAGGCCAGAGTTCCTCAGTTCAAATCCATTTTTCCCAGTCTGATTTTGTATTTTTTTGGTTCCCAGTTGTTTTGAAAGCGGCATTAGAGATGGGATTATGATTCATTGTTTAGCTAGCTACATGTCTAAACAAAAGACTCCACTATGCAAGTAACCATTTCACTGTACCGTTTATACCTTCTGTATCCTGTACATGCGACAAATTAACTTAGGCTTTATTTGAAATAGTTTGCATTTACCAGAGACGGTAATGTGAAGAAGAACATGACCTGCACCAACGTCAGATTAGGATATAGGCCAAGGACTAGATAAAGTGTATTTTTACTACTACTTTCACCACTTTTATTCTTGAAATCTTTGGTTATTTACTACACTGTGAATCCTTAAAGAAATGGGTGGGGCTAAGGTTTAAGGAGGTGTGAACGATGTTGAATGGCTGTAGACAAAGAAGTACTCTCCAGTAGGTGTACCAAAACATTCAGGATTTTCTCAAAAGTGAATTAACTTTCAAAGCAGAATTACTTTCTCATTGTTCCTCAATTGCAGTCTATGATATACAATTTTGGGGCTTGGAGTCTTTACTTTTATCCAATGTAGAAAACACTATTTCAAATGTTGCTACATAGGACCAAATCCAGGCGGTGAGTCACAAATGTAAATGAGGGTTTTTCTCTATGTTTAGAATCTATGGTGGCCTGGCTTCAGTACCGTAAAACATTTCCCAATTTACCTCTCTCTCTCTCTCTCTCTCTCTCTCTCTCTCTCTCTCTCTCTCTCTCTCTCTTCCCTCTCTCTCTCTCTCTCTCTCTCTCTCTCTCTCTCTCCCTCTCTTCCTCTCTCTCTCTCGCTCTCTCTCTCTCTCTGTTGCTCCCTCTCTCTCTTCCTCTCTCTGTTGCTCCCCTCTCTCTCTCTCTCTCTCTCTCTCACTCTCTCCCTCACTTTATCTTTCTCTCCCTTCTTCCTTCTCTCACCCTCTTCTCTCTCTGCTCCAGCCACATTGGTATGCAGTACAGTGAAACAGATGAAGTTCCCCATTTAGCCCCCAGCTCAATGTAAGCCTGCTGAAAATGTTGAGTATTTGCTGACCCAACTCCCCTCTTTCTTCTCTCACTCCTTCTGTGGCCCTCACACATTCCCTCCTAACTCTTGCTGTGACGGTCTCATTACACCATCTCTCTCATTTCAATTCAAGGGGCTTTATTGGCATGGGAAACATATGTTAACATTGCCAAAGCAAGTGAGGTAGATAATATACAAAAGTGAAATATACACAAAAAATGAACAGTAAACATTACACTCACAGAAGTTCCAAAAGAATAAAGACATTACAAATGTCATATTATGTATCTCTCTCTCTCTCCACATTAGGGGAGCGAGGGGTGTATGGTAGTGTGTTGGTGGGGGTCTTCTTTCCAGGGGTTTTCTTCAAACCTTTAGACAGAGCTGGTAATGATGGAAATAATGACTCCACAGATGATCCTACAGAAATAATTAGTGGTCTTGAGGGCCAAATTCCTACTTGTGATACAAAACGTAATGTTATGTCTACAAAATGTTATGACTGTTTAATAAATAACATCCCTTCACCAGGTGGTACATTAGAAATGATTTCATATTTATATAAAAACGTCTGAATTGTTAATTCTACAGTGATAGGACTATTACATCACTGATGACAGCCTTGTTACACACTTAATTACACAATTCAATTAAACCCCACATTAAATCACTGCAGTAAAAAAACTATTCTTAGTTCTTTTTGAATGGGCTAGACATAACTGTGTTGGGTTTTTACTTCCCGGCTCCTCCACAAGGACCACCCTGCAAGGCCTGCCAGCTACCTGACTACAACGAGACCCCAGACATCTTTAAGACGTCTGAAACATGGTCAGAAACATGGTGTGAAACATTCTCTGAAACGTTCTGTGGCGTGTTGGTAAGTCTTAAATCTAGCTAAAACATGGCTTTCGAATGTCTTAACTACCGCCTGTATCATGTGCGGGATGTTATCTGCTTACAGCTCGTAAAACAGACAGCTAGTTGGCGGCGTAGCGGCGTAGCGGTGTAGAAGGAATGTTGGAAGCCACACGCAGATGGGTGTCTGTTTCATTGCCTGTGTTAAAAGAAGACATGCATCGGAATAAGGAATAACAGGGGCCTTTATGGTTGGTACCTGCCGTTGCTAATGACAGGCCCAAGTGTTACTGTAGGTTTCAAAGAGGAGGAAGACAGAGGGGAAGGACAAGACAGGGATGAAAAAAAGAAGCAGATAGAGAACAGGAGGAAGTCCATGCAGCCCTTCTCATATTCCTCCTCTCCTCACGCAGCCTGTCTCTCTTTATCGCTCTCTTTCTCACTCTCTATCACTCTCGCTCTGTTTCTATCTCTCCCGATCCCTCTATCTTTCTCTTTCTCTCTCATTCTCTGTGTGCTGGTATTTAAAATGTTGTTTGTACTGCACTTGTTGTCCTTTTCTCATGGCAACGGGCCACACATTTTGCTGCTGTGATTGCGCCTAACAGAAATGGGAGTTTATCAATGTTTGATTTGTATTCAAAATCTTTATGAGTCTGTGTAATCTGAGGGAAATATGTGTCTCTAATATGGTCATACTTTTGGCAGGAGGTTAGGAAGTGCAGCTCAGTTTCCACCTCATTTTGCACATAGCCTGTCTTCTCTTGAGAGCCAGGTCTGCCTATGGCGGCCTCTCTCAATAGCAACGCTATGCTCACTGAGTCTGTACATATTCAATTATTTTTTTACATTTTGGGTCAGTCACAGTGCTCAGGTATTCTGGGCCATCATTCCAATTTGCTCTGTTCTTTAGTTTGTTCTTTCCAGTATGTCAAATACTTCTCTTTTTACTGTCTCATAATTTGGTTTGGTCTATTTGTGTTGCTGTCATGGAGCTCTGTAGTTTCTGTTTGTGTTTGTAAACAGAGTCCCAGTGCCAGCTGGTTGAGGGGATTCTTCTCTCTGTAGGTGAGGGCATCACTTCCTTTTAGGTGGTTGTAGAATTGAACAGGTCTTTTCTGGATGTAGATAACTAGCGGGTGTCGTCATAATTCTGCTCAGTATGCATTTTTTGGTGTTTGGCGTTGCACACAAAGTATATTTTTGCAGAATTCTGCATGCAGTCTCAATTGGGTGTGTGTCCCTTTTTGTGAATTGTTGGTTGATTGGACCCCAAACCTCACAGCCATAGCGGGCAATGAGTTCTATAACTGATTGAAGTATCTTTAGCCAGATCCATATTGGGATGTCAAGTTTTATATTCCTTTTACTGGCATAGAAGGCCCTTCCTGCCTTGTCTCTAACCTGACAGCTTGAGAGGATCTGCGGAGAAGAATGGGAGAAACTCCCCAAATACAGGTGTGCCAAGCTTGTAGCGTCATACCCAAGAAGACTCAAGGCTGTAAATGCTGCCAAAGGTGCTTTAACAAAGTACTGAGTAAAGGGTCTGAATACTTAAGTAAATGTCATATTTCAGTTTTTTATTTTTAATAAATTAGCAAACATTTCTAAAAACCTGTTGTTGCTTTGTCATTATGGGGTATTGTGTATAGATAGATTTTTTTTCTCATCAATGTAATACATTTTAGAATACCCCTGTAATGTAACAAAATGTGGAAAAGTCAAGGGGTCTGAATACTTTCCGAAGGCACTGTATCTAGGGTTTAGTCGGGGTTGGTTTGGGGGGGTGTCGACGGGTTGGGCTGGTGGTGCTGTGGTCTGGGTGCAGGTCCTCTGGGTGCAGGTCCTCTGGGTGCAGGTCCTCTGGGTGCAGGTCCTCTGGGTGCAGGTCCTCTGGGTGCAGGTCCTCTGGTTGCAGGTCCTCTGGGTGCAGGTCCTCTGGGTGTAGGTCCTCTGTGTAACGGTCGTCGTAATGGATGGACCAAGGCACAGCGGGTTGAGTGCTCATATTTAACTTTTAATGTGAACACTTAATAAACAAAACAAGAAAACGATAAACGGACGACAAACAGTCTTGCAGGCAACACACAGCTATGCAAAGAACAACCTCCCACAAATCCCATGACAAACATATTCCTATTTATAGGACCTTCAATCAGAGGCAACGATAGACAGCTGCCTCCAATTGAAGGCCCCAACCCCAATTACCTAAACATAGAAATAGAAATGACTAGACAGAACATAGAAATACACTAACATAGAACAATGACAAAAACCCCGGAATACATAAACAAAACACCCCTCTACATACACACACACACCAAACCATATAAAACAAATACCCCCTGCCACGTCATGACCAAACTATAATAACAAATAACCCCTTTACTGGTCAGGACGTGACACTCTGGGTGCAGGTCCTCTGGGTGCAGGTCCTCTGGGTGCAGGTCCTCTGGGTGTAGCTCCTCTGGGTGTAGCTCCTCTGGGTGCAGCTCCTCTGGGTGCAGCTCCTCTGGGGAGTCTCACAGGTCTGGGCGAGGTGCTCATCACTCTGTTGCTCCTGTGTGAGGTGCTGGGGCTTGAGGGCAATGTCTTTCAGGGTTCTGGCAAAGGTGGGAACCGTGGCCTTGTAGAGGTGTACCTGGTCGTAGACTCTGTCCAAATCAAGGGTGCGTTGTTGGGCCAGGTTTTCGAGGCACAGTCACAGGAAATTCACCAGCTATAGGGTGTCATGGTGAACGTGGTAGGAGGGTGGAGATGACCAGTTTTGTGTTAGGGAAAGTGAAAAAAGCTTTTTCAATCACTCCCTTGAGTGCTGTGGCTACCCTCTGTATCGCTCTCTCTCTCTCTTTCTCTCTCTTTCTCTCTCCCTCTCTCTTTATCTCTCCTTCTTGCTCTCTCTCTCTCTCTCTCGCTCACTCGCTCTCTTTTTCCATGTCTCCCCCACTCTCTCTGATGAAAGTCACGGTGACTTTGACAGCCAGGGGCTTGGAGACCATCCTAATTTAATTTATTTGATTTATTACCGTAATAAGCTTGACCAAGCATTGAACTCTGTGTGTTCATCAGGGAGGAAATGTGTTTGTCCACATCATATCTGATGTGTGCGTGTGTGTGTGTGCCTACTGTATGTGTGTGTATCCTCCCTCTCAGCACAACAGTCCCTCCCCACTGTATGACAGAGATCTGTTTTATCAGAAGCTCATCTGGCTTGGTACTGAACCCAGTGCAGCGTAAACACACACACACACACACACACACCGCTGCTTTGCTTTGAACTGAAGCAGACAGCCATTTCCCGATTAACAACACTGGCTATGGAGGGCCGCTTCCAGCATGCTCTCAGGTCGGGTGATTGTGAGAGTGGGTACGTAAGGACATCTGAAACTCTCTGTATCATATTGACTTTATCATACTGACCTTATCATACTGACTTTATCGTACTGACCTTATCATACTGACCGTATCATACTTACCGTATCATACTGACTTTATCATACTGACTTTATCATACTGACCGTATCATACTGACCTTATCATACTGACTTTATCGTACTGACCTTATCATACTGACCGTATCATACTGACCGTATCATACTGACTTTATCATACTGACTTTATCATACTGACTTTATCATACTGACCTTATCATACTGACCTTATCATACTGACTTTATCATACTGACCTTATCATACTGACCTTATCATACTGACTTTATCATACTGACTTTATCGTACTGACTTTATCATACTGACCGTATCATATTGACCGTATCATACTGACTTTATCATACTGACTTTATCATACTGACCTTATCATACTGACCGTATCATATTGACTTTATCATACTGACCGTATCATACTGACCTTATCATACTGACCGTATCATACTGACTTTATCATACTGACCTTATCATACTGACCGTATCATATTGACCTTATCATACTGACTTTATCATATTGACCGTATCATATTGACCTTATCATACTGACCTTATCATACTGACCTTATCATACTGACTTTATCATACCGACCTTATCATACCGACCTTATCATACTGACTTTATCATACTGACCTTATCATACTGACCTTATCATACTGACCTTATCATACTGACCTTATCATACTGACTTTATCATACTGACCTTATCATACTGACCTTATCATACCGACCTTATCATACCGACCGTATCATATTTACTTTATCATACTGACCGTATCATACTGACCGTATCATATTGACCTTATCATACTGACCTTATCATACTGACTTTATCATACTGACTTTATCATATTGACCGTATCATACTGACCTTATCATACTGACCTTATCATACTGACCGTATCATACTGACCTTATCATACTGACCTTATCATACTGACCTTATCATACTGACCGTATTATACTGACCGTATCATATTGACCGTATCATACTGACCTTATCATACTGACCGTATCAAACTGACCTTATCATACTGACTTTATTATACTGACTTTATCATACTGACCTTATCATACTGACCTTATCATACTGACTTTATCATACCGACCGTATCATACCGACCTTATCATACCGACCTTATCATACCGACTTTATCATACTGACTTTATCATACTGACCTTATCATACTGACCGTATCATACTGACCGTATCATACTGACCTTATCATACTGACCTTATCATACTGACCTTATCATACTGACTTTATCATACTGACCTTATCATACTGACCTTATCATACTGACTTTATCATACTGACCTTATCATACTGACTTTATCATACTGACCTTATCATACTGACCTTATCATACTGACTTTATCATACTGACCTTATCATACTGACCTTATCATACTGACTTTATCATACTGACCTTATCATACTGACCTTATCATACTGACCTTATCATACTGACATTATCATACTGACCTCATCATACTGACCGTATCATATTGACCGTATCATACTGACCTTATCATACTGACTTTATCATACTGACTTTATCATACTGACTTTATCATACTGACCGTATCATACTGACTTTATCATACTGACCTTATCATACTGACCTTATAATACTGACCTTATCATACTGACTTTATCATACTGACTTTATCATACTGACCGTATCATACTGACCGTATCATACTGACTATATGGCACAAACCCTGTCTGGATCTATCCACTATCTTCTTTTACACACACACACACACACACCACACACACACACACACACACACACACACACACACACACACACACACACACACACACACACACACACACACACACTGATTTACTCTCACACCCCCTGTGATAATAAGAGTGAGGGATCTGATCAACAACTAAACATGAAACTCACCCTGTCGACTACTAGAAGTTCTACCTCATGCAAATTATTTCTATCAAACTTTCTACCGTCCACCTTTCTTGAATGGTTTGATCCCAAGTCTTTCCACTGTGGCATTGGGTAATATTACTTGGGACAATATTTTGATTACACTTCATGCTTCGGTCCGTTGCTTTCATGTTCACTTAAAAATCTAATGAAGGCAGTTTAATTATTTTATAACTACATAATAATTACCTATTTGTCTTCGCAATTAAAACAATCCACTGGGCACACACCGGTTGACTCAACATTGTTTCCATGTCATTTCAATGTGATTGTGAACCAACGTGGAATAGATGTTGAATTGATGTCTGTGCGCAGTGGGAAGTAGCACCAAGTGACATTTGGTACAATGTAGTTACTAATTGAATAGTTTAAATAAAATACCTTTCAGGCCCCTTCAACAGGCAGTAGTAATACAAAAACGGAGAATGGCAATACTTCCACTTTTAGAAAAGGAAAATCTAAAATAGGCCTATGGTAAAGTGGTACAAGATTCATTGCTATAGCCAGAACAGTAAGGTGCTGCTCAGATCACTAAAGCACAAGGATTGAGTGAAGTCCTGACCTATAAATCACTAGCACAGTCCTTTATGTGACACCAGGCATATAGATCAGGCACAGGGCGATGACTGGACACAGTAGGGGAACTGCAATGGGATTTCTCCTTCCCCTCGCTCCCTTTTCCCCTCTTTTTCACTCCTTTGCTTCTCTTTCTTCTTCTCTTTCTTCTGCTATTTCTAGGCTGCTGATTTTGTCTTCCCGATGAGATCATAGGGAATAGACTCTCAAGGGCACAGTAACGGAAGGAGAGAGAGAGGGAGGCAGGAGGAGGGGGGGAGTAAGGTAAGGAGAATGAGGGGAGAGAAATAGCGGAGAGGAAAGGGGAGGAGTCATGGATAGGGAGAAAGGGGGAGGACAGAGCGGTATAAAGAGAGGAGGAAAAGGGAAAGAAAGAAAGAAAGAAAGAAAGAAAGAAAGAAAGAAAGAAAGAAAGAAAGAAAGAAAGAAAGAAAGAAAGAAAGAAAGAAAGAAAGAAAGAAAGAAAGAAAGAAAGAAAGAAAGAAAGAAAGAAAGAAAGAAAGAAAGAAATTGCAGGGAGGAGAGGGGTGAAGGGAGGAGGGGAGAGGGAGAGGATTCTCTCACTGTTATAGCATATTGAGTTCCCATCCAAGTGTGAAATTACCAGATAGAAATCAGTGGCCCTGACATACATCAAAATATGTTTTATTAAGATGATCCCAACCCCCTCCTACTCTTACACAAACACACACACACAGACACATACACACATACACACACACACCACAATGGAGTCAATGGAATGGTATCAATCACATGGAAACAACGTGTTTGATGTGTTTGATATCATTCCATTCACTCCATTCCAGCCATTATTATGAGCCGTCCTCCCTCAGCAGCCTCCACTGACACACATGCACACGTGTACACACCAACACCCACTCTCACACGCTATGCCCCCTCCACACTCACATGCACACCCCCACCGGCGCCGTCCACCTAAACTCATCTACAGCCTCACGGGACAGACACAGGAAGGTGTAGCTTTGTATTCTTTCCCCGTGTTCTCCTTCAGACTGCAATAACCTTTGTTGTCCAATTTGTCAGTTGTGATATACAAAAGGCCTGTCTCAATCTAATAAGTGGCTTGGCTGGGTGCTGATTGAGGATTACATTTTCTCCCCGGGTGAAAAATAACCCCCTATTAAATATGAATAGTTTCTCCACTTGGACTTCGTGAAGCAGCTTCAGTCTTCTGATCCTGGAGCTGAGGCTGAGGCGAGCTGTGATTCATGAGTCGCCCCAGCGGCAGAAAGACAGAGAAACTTTTATTATTTCTCTCGGTCAAGGACAGTATGAGTCCACACACACACATCTAAAGGGGCTCTCATGGCTAGGATCGGACACAGAGATGAGATTTATATGCCTACACACGTGCCTGGAGTCACACACACCATCAGCTCATAATAAACACACTCGTAACTCATACAAACATTACTAGACACGCACAAACCATTGTCTGGAATTTATTTCATTTAAACAGATCACTTAGACATGACTAACCTTCACATGGCCCAGTGTCAATATAAAACCATCAGAATTGCCATCTCTACACCGTAAGAGAACTGACCCAAACTCTGAACCATAACAGAGTAACAGAACTGACTAAACTGAACCATAACAGAGTAACAGAACTGACTAAACTGGACCATAACAGAGTAACAGAACTGACTAAACTGAACCATAACAGAGTAACAGAACTGACTAAACTGAACCATAACAGAGTAACAGAACTGACTAAACTCTGAACCATGACAGAGTAACAGAACTGACTAAACTGAACCATAACAGAGTAACAGAACTGACTAAACTCTGAACCATGACAGAGTAACAGAACTGACTAAACTGAACCATGACAGAGTAACAGAACTGACTAAACTGAAGCATAACAGAGTAACAGAACTGACTAAACTCTGAACCATAACAGAGTAACAGAACTGACTAAACTGAACCATGACAGAGTAACAGAACTGACTAAACTGAACCATAACAGAGTAACAGAACTGACTAAACTCTGAACCATGACAGAGTAACAGAACTGACTAAACTGAACCATAACAGAGTAACAGAACTGACTAAACTGGACCATAACAGAGTAACAGAACTGACTAAACTGAACCATAACAGAGTAACAGAACTGACTAAACTGAACCATAACAGAGTAACAGAACTGACTAAACTGAACCATGACAGAGTAACAGAACTGACTAAACTGAACCATAACAGAGTAACAGAACTGACTAAACTGAACCATAACAGAGTAACAGAACTGACTAAACTGAACCATGACAGAGTAACAGAACTGACTAAACTGAACCATAACAGAGTAACAGAACTGACTAAACTCTGAACCATAACAGAGTAACAGAACTGACTAAACTGAACCATAACAGAGTAACAGAACTGACTAAACTCTGAACCATAACAGAGTAACAGAACTGACTAAACTGAACCATAACAGAGTAACAGAACTGACTAAACTGAACCATAACAGAGTAACAGAACTGACTAAACTGAACCATAACAGAGTAACAGAACTGACTAAACTCTGAACCATAACAGAGTAACAGAACTGACTAAACTGAACCATGACAGAGTAACAGAACTGACTAAACTGAACCATAACAGAGTAACAGAACTGACTAAACTGAACCATAACAGAGTAACAGAACTGACTAAACTGAACCATGACAGAGTAACAGAACTGACTAAACTGAACCATAACAGAGTAACAGAACTGACTAAACTGAACCATGACAGAGTAACAGAACTGACTAAACTCTGAACCATAACAGAGTAACAGAACTGACTAAACTGAACCATGACAGAGTAACAGAACTGACTAAACTGAACCATAACAGAGTAACAGAACTGACTAAACTGAACCATGACAGAGTAACAGAACTGACTAAACTGAACCATAACAGAGTAACAGAACTGACTAAACTGAACCATAACAGAGTAACAGAACTGACTAAACTGAACCATAACAGAGTAACAGAACTGACTAAACTGAACCATAACAGAGTAACAGAACTGACTAAACTGAACCATGACAGAGTAACAGAACTGACTAAACTCTGAACCATGACAGAGTAACAGAACTGACTAAACTCTGAACCATAACAGAGTAACAGAACTGACTAAACTGAACCATAACAGAGTAACAGAACGGACTAAACTCTGAACCATGACAGAGTAACAGAACTGACTAAACTCTGAACCATAACAGAGTAACAGAACTGACTAAACTGAACCATAACAGAGTAACAGAACTGACTAAACTGAACCATAACAGAGTAACAGAACTGACTAAACTGAACCATAACAGAGTAACAGAACTGACTAAACTGAACCATGACAGAGTAACAGAACTGACTAAACTGAACCATAACAGAGTAACAGAACTGACTAAACTGAACCATAACAGAGTAACAGAACTGACTAAACTGAACCATAACAGAGTAACAGAACTGACTAAACTGAACCATGACAAAGTAACAGAACTGATTAACTGAACCATAACAGAGTAACAGAACTGACTAAACTGAACCATAACAGAGTAACAGAACTGACTAAACTGAACCATAACAGAGTAACAGAACTGACTAAACTGAACCATGACAGAGTAACAGAACTGACTAAACTCTGAACCATAACAGAGTAACAGAACTGACTAAACTGAACCATAACAGAGTAACAGAACTGACTAAACTGAACCATGACAGAGTAACAGAACTGACTAAACTGAAACATAACAGAGTAACAGAACTGACTAAACTCTGAACCATAACAGAGTAACAGAACTGACTAAACTGAACCATGACAGAGTAACAGAACTGACTAAACTGAACCATGACAGAGTAACAGAACTGACTAAACTGAACCATAACAGAGTAACAGAACTGACTAAACTGAACCATAACAGAGTAACAGAACTGACTAAACTCTGAACCATAACAGAGTAACAGAACTGACTAAACTCTGAACCATAACAGAGTAACAGAACTGACTAAACTGAACCATGACAGAGTAACAGAACTGACTAAACTGAACCATAACAGAGTAACAGAACTGACTAAACTGAACCATAACAGAGTAACAGAACTGACTAAACTGAACCATAACAGAGTAACAGAACTGACTAAACTGAACCATAACAGAGTAACAGAACTGACTAAACTCTGAACCATAACAGAGTAACAGAACTGACTAAACTCTGAACCATGACAGAGTAACAGAACTGACTAAACTCTGAACCATGACAGAGTAACAGAACTGACTAAACTGAACCATAACAGAGTAACAGAACTGACTAAACTGAACCATGACAGAGTAACAGAACTGACTAAACTCTGAACCATGACAGAGTAACAGAACTGACTAAACTGAACCATAACAGAGTAACAGAACTGACTAAACTGAACCATAACAGAGTAACAGAACTGACTAAACTGAACCATAACAGAGTAACAGAACTGACTAAACTCTGAACCATAACAGAGTAACAGAACTGACTAAACTGAACCATAACAGAGTAACAGAACTGACTAAACTGAACCATAACAGAGTAACAGAACTGACTAAACTCTGAACCATAACAGAGTAACAGAATTCAAACAGGCCCTGCCTGACATAAATAAATTAGAAATTGGTCAGTCTGTTACCAAACTCTTAACCATAACAGAGTAACAGAACTGACCAAAATCTCATCGCCGTAACAGTGTAACAAAACTGACTGAAATCTCATTGCCGTAACAGAACTGACCAGAATCTCATCGTCATAACAGTGTAACAGAACTGACCAGAATCTCATCGTCATAACAATGTAACAGAACTGACCAGAATCTCATCGCCGTAACAGTGTAACAGAACTGACTGAAATCTCATCACCGTAACAGAACTGACCAGAATCTCATCGTCATAACAGTGTAACAGAACTGACCAGAATCTCATCGCCGTAACAGTGTAACAAAACTGACTGAAATCTCATCTTCATAACAGTGTAACAGAAATGACCAAAAACGATTCACCATAACAGAACAAAAGCAACAGAATGACCTGTGTTTGCTCCAATTGAGCGAAGAACGTTTGTCAGCCTGCTGGTCCTCATTAGAACCCTGACCCTTCATTATAAACACACCAAGGCATCAACCAGCACTGACACTATCGCAAACAGTCCACGAATATACTCCAAGCACGGCTTATCTAAACCAGCTGACTTAGAAATAAACCTCTGATGATAGATGGTAAACAACAGAGAAGAAAAGTGAGGCTTTTGTCTGAAGATGTGCCCATGTCTCTCTGTTACTCTTTACTCAAAGTCATACCGTCATCAGCTCCTCCACTCCTCCCCATCTCCTCTTCTTCTCTCATCTTCTCTGCTTCCCTGGCTCTCCCTCTCTAACCACCCAACTGTGGCAGTATAGACCAGGGATGAAACGAGGAAAAGAGCTGTGGTGACGAAAGAGAGGAGAGCAGAGGAGTGATGCTTTACTTTTACCGTCATAAATGTACCTGACACCATTGATAGGTAATCGGTCACTACTTCTCCTCCCCTCCTACCTTCCTCCGTTCCTCCCCTCCTCTGCTCCTTCCCTCCTCTCCTCCTCACCTTCTCCGTTCCTCCCTAGCACACAGGCTCACAACACTCTATATTACCCTTCCAGCCCCACCCCAGTGGTTTTGACTGAGGCAACACCAAGCAGTCCCAGAGAGGGTGTGTGTGTGTGTGTGTGTGTGTGTGTGTGTGTGTGTGTGTGTGTGTGTGTGTGTGTGTGTGTGTGTGTGTGTGTGTGTGTGTGTGTGTGTGTGTGTGTGTGTGTGTGTTTATGGTGGGGAGATGGAGAGAGTGTATACCTTCATTGTTAATTCATGTATAGGCATTATGAAAAGGTTGAGACATTTCAAGTTAATTCAATTCATGTAACAGCAGTGATTCCATACATAGGATGCTGTCTGATAAGATAGGACTTTATCACATTTCAGAGGACAATGACATCATTGCTGCTCTATGCTGTCAAGTCTCAATTCATTTCCATTCATAGCCTCTCTCAATCGACTGTAAACACACACACACACACACACACACACACACACACACACACACACACACACACACACACACACACACACACACACACACACACACACACACACACACACACCACACACACACACACACTCCCTTCACACACCCACACATTCCGTTCACACACAAACAGCCCCACCCCTCACACACACATACAAATACACACACTCCGTTCACACACACAAACACCACACACACTGCCTCACCACTGAGGTTTCCATCTTTGCCCGTTGGGGAAACCAAATGAAATCTCCCCATCAATCCCCATTGCTGACTTAATAACCTGTGCTGTGTGTGTGCTGTTGTGGTGTCTGGCCCTCTTGTTCCATGTCAACCCCACTTTGTGTTTATAGCAGTAACGCAAAAAAACGTCCCCAGCCTCCCAGCCTCTGGCCCCCTGTCCTGTCTATACCGTGATGGAGAGGGCTGTTTTTGGCTGGGGTGACAACCCTTCCCAAGGTCGCCTGGGAGAGCCATCCATCATTCCCTCTATCCCTCCATCCTTCTCTCTATCATCCCTCTCTCTATCATCCCTCTCTATCATCTCTCTCTATCATCCCTCTCTCTATCATCCCTCTCTATCATCCCTCTCTCTATCATCTCTCTCTCTATCATCCCTTGCTCTATCATCCCTCTCTATCATCCCTCTCTCTATCATCCCTCTCTCTATCATCCCTCTCTATCATCCCTCGCTCTATCATCCCTCTCTATCATCTCTCTCTCTATCATCCCTCTCTCTATCATCCCTCTCTCTATCATCTCTCTCTCTATCATCCCTCTCTCTATCATCCCTCTCTCTATCATCTCTCTCTGTATCATCCCTCTCTATCATCCCTCTCTCTATCATCCCTCTCTCTATCATCCCTCTCTATCATCCCTCTCTCTATCATCCCTCTCTATCATCTCTCTCTCTATCAGCCCTCTCTCTATCATCCCTCTCTATCATCCCTCTCTCTATCATCCCTCTCTATCATCCCTCTCTCTATCATCCCTCTCTCTATCATCTCTCTCTCTATCATCCCTCTCTCTATTATCCCTCTCTATCATCCCTATCTCTATCATCCCTCTCTCTATCATCCCTCTCTCTATCAGCCCTCTCTCTATCAGCCCTCTCTCTATCATCCCTCTCGATCATCCCTCTCTCTATCATCCCTCTCTATCATCCCGCTCTCTATCATCCCTCTCTCTATCATCCCTCTCTCTATCATCCCTCTCTCTATCAGCCCCCTCTCTATATGTTTATTAATTGGAGTGGTGGGTGGTGAACGCTTTGTGAGACTGGTTGACAGGGTGTGAGTAAAGCTCTCGGTCGAGCAACACTCCTCCCCGGCTTGGCCGACACGCTTCCCCATCAAGGTGATTGATTCTCTCCATGCGCCGCAGCACTAACTCCTAGCGCTGGCTGGACCCAACCGGCCCCTGAATCATTTAGAGGAGCAAGAAAAGCTCCAACACCCCTCTATGGGAGGTTAGCTCTGGGGGGTGTTGTGGGAGATTGTGTGGTCGTCGGTTGTTGTTACTGAAATATGATTACTTTGCGATTGCGGCGGCGGAAGCAAGGGCCAGATGCCCCCCCCCTCTGGATGGAAAAAAAGACAAACAAACAAGATAGAATTGATATTACTGTTAACCAGTGGGATAGAAATGAAATGGTGACATGCAGATGTGTTTATTGTCATTTTGACACTGTGGGGGTGGCATCAAATTGTTCCCAGAATGAAGAGACGATAGACTCCATTGCTGGGAGATGACATTCTGAACTGCAGTGAATTATATAATGAACACTAACTGAAACTCCAGTAGCAGCCGTTACCTTGGGAACTAGGAGAGTCACAGAGCTTGTCCCCAAGCATTTGACTCCATATCGAATCAAGAACTTCTGCATTTGTCTGAAACTGGATGGCAGTACAGCGATGTCATTCAATACACCCCACAAACTGTCAACAAAGAACCAAACTTAAGCAAAACTGCTCTGTTTTTTGCCAGTGTCCTCAAAAATGAGCATTTTAATGAACCCAAAACCACCAACAAATACATCAACAAAAGCTAAAATCTCTAAACAATTCTCTATTTCACCATTGTCCTGAGAACAATGAGGACGAAGCAAACGCACAAAGACACGGTGAAAATGTACAGTGCTTATCTGAGAATGAGGCCCTGCTCTCGCTCGCTGTCATTGATTACTATTCCTGTGTAACCGTGGCTGCCATCAGTACGTAGCGGAGCGGGATTGCCTGGTCTGCTCCCCTGTGGTCAGAGAGCTAATGCTCCAAAAATGGAAAATGATAATGCCTTCAGATTGATTGAATAAGAATTGAGATAAACCGCCACGTCGCAGAGCGAGGAACTGTACTTGAGATGTGTTCTGAAGGAGAAAGAAACAAGATGGGAATGGGCCAGGATGAAGAAAGTTTATTTTGAAACGCTATAGTTTTGTTTTTCAACAGCTAACCAACAGTTGCCCACTATTAGAGAATGCAGCCTATACAAGCTTTTGTCCAGGCCCAATTAGCCCTAAAACATTACATTTGACAGCCAGAAGATCAGGACAGGGAAAGAGCAGAGCAGAGCATTGCACTGTTGTCTCATACTGTGCTGTCAGAGAAGTTTGCTTATATCAGAGTTCATACTGTAGTCTTACCCAGTAGAAGCTTCTTTCTGCATTCTCTTTGGTCGCCTGCAGTTAAACTAGGACTCGTCAAAGTTATCCACTGCCACTTGTGGTTGTTTGTTGTATTGACAGTGTCATCCCCAGGGTGCTGGTAGTGACTTTCAGGACATGGGGACTGTCGTGAAATTTAGCCTGGACAGATAGCCGGCATACTTATGCCTGTGTTAGATATTGATCCATTGTGTTTTGTTAGGTGTATTTTTTGTGATTTTGCCCCAGGTCAAAGTCTCTGGATGTTGTTTGACACATCAAATTAATTCCCATCTTTGTAACATTCATTCCACCTCTCTCTCTCTCTCTCCCTCTCTCTCTCTCTCTCTCTCTTTATCTCTAATACAGTGAGGGAAAAAATATTTGATCCCCTGCTGATTTTGTACGTTTGCCCACTGACAAAGAAATGATCAGTCTATAATTTTAATGGTAGGTTTATTTGAACAGTGAGAGACAGAATAACAACCAAAAAATCCAGAAAAACACATATCAAAAATGTCATAAATTGATTTGCATTTTAATGAGGGAAATAAGTATTTGACCCCACTGCAAAACATGACTTAGTATTTGGTGGCAAAACCCTTGTTGGCAATCACAGAGGTCAGACGTTTCTTGTAGTTGGCCACCAGGTTTGCACACATCTCAGGAGGGATTTTGTCCCTCTCCTCTTTGCAGATCTTCTCCAAGTCATTAAGGTTTCGAGGCTGACGTTTGGCAAATCGAACCTTCAGCTCCCGCCACAGATTTTCCATTGGATTAAGGTCTGGAGACTGGCTAGGCCACTCCAGGACCTTAATGTGCTTCTTCTTGAGCCACTCCTTTGTTGCCTTGGCCGTGTGTTTTGGGTCATCGTCATGCTGTAATACCCATCCACGACCCATTTTCAATGCCCTGGCTGAGGGAAGGAGGTTCTCACCCAAGATTTGACGGTACATGGCCCCGTCCATCGTCCCTTTGATGCGATGAAGTTGTCCTGTCCCCTTAGCAGAAAAACACCCCCAAAAGCATAATGTTTCCACCTCCATGTTTGACGGTGGGGATGGTGTTCTTGGGGTCATAGGCAGCATTCCTCCTCCTCCAAACACGGCGAGTTGAGTTGATGCCAAAGAGCTCTATTTTGGTCTCATCTGACCACAACACTTTCACCCTGTTGTCCTCTGAATCATTCAGATGTTCATTGGCAAACTTCAGACGGGCATGTATATGTGCTTTCTTGAGCAGGGGGACCTTGCGGGCGCTGCAGGATTTCAGTCCTTCACGGCGTAGTGTGTTTCCAATTGTTTTCTTGGTGACTATGGTCCCAGCTGCCTTGAGATCATTGATAAGATCCTCCCGTGTAGTTCTGGGCTGATTCCTCACCGTTCTCATGATCATTGCAACCCCACGAGGTGAGATCTTGTATGGAGCCCCAGGCCGAGGGAGATTGACAGTTCTTTTGTGTTTCTTCCATTTGCGAATAATCGCACCAACTGTTGTCACCTTCTCACCAAGCTGCTTGGCGATGGTCTTGTAGCCATTCCAGCCTTGTGTAGGTCTACAATCTTGTCCCTGACATCCTTGGAGAGCTCTTTGGTCTTGGCCATGGTGGAGAGTTTGGAATCTGATTGATTGATTGCTTCTGTGGACAGGTGTCTTTTATACAGGTAACAAACTGAGATTAGGAGCACTCCCTTTAAGAGTGTGCTCCTAATCTCAGCTCGTTACCTGTATAAAAGACACCTGGGAGCCAGAAATCTTTCTGATTGAGAGGGGGTCAAATACTTATTTCCCTCATTAAAATGCAAATCAATTTATAACATTTTTGACATTAGTTTTTCTGGATTTTTTTGTTGTTATTCTGTCTCTCACTGTTCAAATAAACCTACCATTAAAATTATAGACTGATCATTTCTTTGTCAGTGGGCAAGCGTACAAAATCAGCAGGGGATCAAATACTTTTTTCCCTCACTGTACCCTCTGCCTCCTCTTTTTCATGCTCCAAGCACCACTCCTCTCTCCCCTGACCCTCTCTTCCTCTCTACTGTTTCCTTTACACTCTCTCTCTTTCTCTCTCTCTCCCTTACTTCCTCTCTGCCTTTCTCCCTCTCTCTCTCTCTATCTCATCTTGTCCACTGTTTGGCTCCTCTCTCATATTTCCTCTATCTCTTTAAACTGTACCCTCTCTCTTTCTATCTGTCTCTCAACTCTATCTGTCTCTCTCTCCCAATCACCACCCTCTTCCTCAGCATTCCAACTCGGTGGATCCCTCACTCAACCTGGCAGGCTCTCCTGTCTCGTCTCACTGTCTTCCCTCTCTCCCTCTCTCTCTCTCTTTCTCCATCCCTTCATCCCTATTTTCTCTGCCCAGCTCACATCATCCTCCCCGGCAGCAATTCTATCACAAGTTCCGGCCATCTGCTGCCTATTCCCCCAGCCAGATGCTGCCAGAACACAACATCAACACTTTCTCTGGGTTGTGGTGGACTAGCTGGCGGCCCACTGGTGTAGCAGGCCATGTTTTTGACTGGCCTGTCCACTTGACACCCCGACATGCATTATACACTGCTCAAAAAAATAAAGGGAACACTTAAACCACACAATGAAACTCGAAGTCAATCACACTTCTGTGAAATCAAACTGTCCACTTAGGAAGCAACACTGATTGACAATACATTTCACATGCTGTTGTGCAAATGGAATAGACAACAGGTGGAAATTATAGGCAATTAGCAAGACAACCTCAATAAAGGAGTGGTTCTGCAGGTGGGGACCACAGACCATTTCTCAGTTCCTATGCTTCCTGGCTGATGTTTTGGTCACTTTTGAATGCTGGCGGTGCTTTCACTCTAGTGGTAGCATGACACGGAGTCTACAACCCACACAAGTGGCTCAGGTAGTGCAGCTCATCCAGGATGGCACATCAATGCGAGCTGTGGCAAGAATGTTTGCTGTGTCTGTCAGCGTAGTGTCCAGAGCATGGGTGCGCTACCAGGAGACAGGCCAGTACATCAGGAAATGTGGAGGAGGCCGTAGGAGGGCAACAACCCAGCAGCAGGACCGCTACCTCCGCCTTTGTGCAAGGAGGAGCAGGAGAAGCACTGCCAGAGCCCTGCAAAATGACCTCCAGCAGGCCACAAATGTGCATGTGTCTGCTCAAACGGTCAGAACGGTCAGGTGTGCTTACAGCCCAACACCGTGCAGGACGTTTGGCATTTGCCAGAGAACACCAAGATTGGCAAATTCGCCACTGGCGCCCTGTGCTCTTCACAGATGAAAGCAGGTTCACACTGAGCACGTGACAGACGTGACAGAGTCTGGAGATGCCGTGGAGAACGTTCTGCTGCCTGCAACATCCTCCAGCATGACCGGTTTGGCGGTGGGTCAGTCATGGTGTGGGGTGGCATTTCTTTGGGGGGCCGCACAGCCCTCCATGTGCTCGCCGAGGTAGCCTGACTGCCATTAGGTACCGAGATGAGATCCTCAGACCCCTTGTGAGACCATATGCTGGTGCGGTTGGCCCTGGGTTCCTCCTAATGCAAGACAATGCTAGATCTCATGTGGCTGGAGTGTGTCAGCAGTTCCTGCAAGAGGAAGGCATTGTTGCTATGGACTGGCCCGCCCGTTCCCCAGACCTGAATCCAATTGAGCACATCTGGGACATCATGTCTCGCTCCATCCACCAACGCCACGTTGCACCACAGACTGTCCAGGAGTTGGCGGATGCTTTAGTCCAGGTCTGGGAGGAGATCCCTCAGGAGACCATCCGCCACCTCATCAGGAGCATGCCCAGGCATTGTAGGGAGGTCATACAGGCACGTGGAGGCCACACACACTACTGAGCCTCATTTTGACTTGTTTTAATGACATTACATCAAAGTTGGATCAGCCTGTAGTGTGGTTTTCCACTTTAATTTTGAGTGTGACTCCAAATCCAGACCTCCATGGGTTGATAAATTGGATTTCCATTGATTATTTTTGTGTGATTTTGTTGTCAGCACATTCAACTATGTAAAGGAAAAAGTATTTAATAAGATTATTTCTTTCATTCAGATCTAGGATGTGTTGTTTAAGTGTTCCCTTTATTTTTTGAGCAGTATATCTCTATCCCTCCATTTCTCTCTCTCTCTCTCTCTCTAATTATTCCAACGTTCTTGAAGGTGTTCTCACATATGCCGAACAGTTTTTGGCTACTTTTCCCTCCCTCTGCGGTCCAACTCATCCCAAGCCATCTCAATTGGGTTGAGGTTGGGTGATTGTGGAGGCCAGGTCATCTGAAACAGCACCCCATCACTCTCCTTGGTCAAATAGCCCTTACACAGCCTGGAGGTGTGTTGGGTCATTGTCTTGTTGAAAACCAAATGATAGTCCGGCTGAGCGCAAACCACATGGGATGGCGTATCGCTGCAGAATACTGTGGTATCCATGCTGGCTAAGTGTGCCTTGAATTCTAAATAAATCACAGGCAGTGTCACCAGCAAAGCACCCCCACAACATCACACTTTCTCCCACATGATTCATGGTGGGAACCACACATGCGGAAATCATCTGTTCACCTACTCTGCGTCTTACAAAGACACGGTAGTTGGACCCAAAAATCTTACATTTGGACTCATCAGACCAAAGGACAGATTTCCACCAGTCTAATGTCCATTGCTCATGTTTCTTGGCCCAAGCAAGTGTCTTCTTCTTATTGATGTCTTTTAGTCGTGGTTTCTTCGCAGCAATTCGACCATGAAGGCCTGATTCACACAGTCTCCTCTGAACAGTTGATGTTGAGATGTGTCTGTTACTTGAACTCTGTGAAGCATTTATTTGGGCTGCAATTTCTGAGGCTGGTAACTCTAATGAACTTATCCTCTGCAGCAGAGGTAGCTCTGGGTCTTCCTTTCCTGTGGCGGTCGTCATGAGAGTCAGTTTCATCATATCGCTTGATGGTTTTTGCGACTGCACTTGAAATTGCACTTGAAATGTTCCATATTGACTGCCCTTCATATCGTAAAGTAATGATGGACTGTCGTTTCTCTTTGCTTATTGAGCTGTTCTTGCCATAATATGAACTTGGTCTTTTACCAAATAGGGTTATCTTCTGTATACCACCTCTACCTTGTCACAACACATCTGATAGGCTCAAATACATTAAGAAGGAAATAAATTCTACAAGTTAACTTTTAACAAGGCACACCTGTTAATTGAAATGCATTCCAGGTGACTACCTCATGAAGCTGCTTGAGAGAATTCCTAGAGTGTGCAAAGCTGTCATCAAGGCAGTGTGGCTACTTTGAAGAATCTCACATATTTAATATATTTTGATTTGTTTAAAACTTCTTTGGTTGCTACATGATTCCAAATGTGTTATTTCATAGTTGTGAAGTCTTCAATAATATTCTACAATGTATAAAAAAGTGAAAATAAAGAAAAACCCTGGAATGAGTAGGTGTGTCCAAACCTTTGACTGCTGCTGTCTATATATTTAAGCAATAAGGCGCCTTGGTATATCAGACCGTATACCATGGGTATGACAAAACATGTATTTTTACTGCTCTAATTACGTTGGTAACCAGTTTATAATAGCAATAAGGCACCTCAGGCGTTTGTGGTATATAGCCACAAACGGCTAATATACCACGGCTAAGGGCTGATCTTAAACACGACACAACGTGGAGTGCCTGGACACAGCCCTTAGCCATGGTATATTGGCTATATATCACAAACGCCGGAGGTGCCTTATTACTATTATAAACTGGTTACAACACAATTAGAGCAGTAAAACTACATGTTTTGTTATAACCCGTGGTATACGGTCTGATATACCTCGGCTGTCAGCCAATCAGCATTCAGGGCTCGAACCACCAAGTTTATATATAGATTTATCTATCCGTCACAGTTCAATCCAATTATATGGCCAATGCCAAAATGAATGATGACTATAACGATGAGCATGAATATGAAGAATTACTATAATAAAACAATACAGTATGTTTCTGTTTCATATTCTTATTGCTCGAGGTTTTCACCCTCCCCCTCCTCTCTCTCTCCAATTCTCTCTCTCCCATTCTCTCTCTCTCTCTCTCTCTCTCTCTCTCTCTCTCTCTCTCTCTCTCTCTCTCTCTCTCTCTCTCTCTCTCTCTCTCTCTCTCTCTCTCTCTCTCTCTCTCTCTCTCTCTCTCTCTCTCTCTCTCTCTCTCTCTCTCTCTCTCTCTCTCTCTCTCTCTCTCTCTCTCTCTCTCTCTCTCTCTCTCTCTCTCTTTCTCTCTCTCTCTCTCTCTCTCTCTCTCTCTGAGACTGAGTGAAGTTGTAGAGGTCTACAGCTTAGAGTTCCTCACTGCAAAAACAGCCGAAATACTTCAGAGAAAAACCCAAGTAAAAAGTCTAGGATTTTATTTCCATCCCTGTACCCTTTGCCTCTCTCTATCTCTCTTTAAAAAAAACCTCTCTGCCGCCCTCTCTCTCTCTCTCTGCCTCTCCCCGTCTCCCTCTCCCTCCCTCCCTCTCTTCCTCCCTCTCTCGCTCTCTCTCTCCCTCTCCTCGTCTCTCCCTCTCCTTCTCTCCACCCAGGTAGCTGTAGTACATATACTTTCCTAGTGTTCAAAGACATTAGCTCAAAGGCAGCAAAAAAAATAGCAGAGAAAAAATACAAACTACTTTTAGAACTCTCAGCTCATTCTGCGAGGTGCTCGCCTCCCACGCACAAAGCAAACACAACCAGCAGATGTCTGCATCTAAATGCATGCAAATTGACACATTATGACTATCAATTTATTTATTCATGAGTGTGGATTTAGTAGCTCGTAATTGAATGATTGAGTATTTAGACTCCCATCATTCTCCCCATTCAAATGAAATTGGATACATTTCTAATCCTCCTCCTCTGTCACGGATTCCCCCGGTACTGCTGCTCATTCTGTTCACCAGCTCCAGAGGTTTATGTCACCAGCTTACTAGGCGACACTGAACTGGATCATTACCACCAACCCCGGACTGTCTTGTCTCATTACGTACACCTGGTTCCCATTCACACTGATTAGTATGTTATATATGTGCCCTCTGTTCCCCATTGTCCTTGTCTGACATTGTTCCCATGTCCGTGAGTACCTGTGCTTTGTTGTTTCGGCTTTCGTGCTGCGTGTATTGTGCACTTTTTATTTCAGGTCTCGTCCCGTGTAGTGTTATGATGGGTCTCGTTCAGTGTAATATTTAGAGGTTTAAACCTCGCTCTGTTTGGGTTACGTCCCTGTGTATTTTATATACGTGTTTGTTTCGGGCTTCGTCCTCGTGCCTTTTTCATGATGTGGTATTTTGGGTGGAGTAATAAAACCCCCTATTACATATTCCTGCGCCTGTCTCCGATCCCTATACAATGTGACATAATAACCGACCCATCTAATGTAGACAGCGGGAAAGGTTGAGCTGGCGACCATCGTAGGGACAGTCCAGCAGCACGAGGACCGTCTCTCCTAACTTGGCAGCGCCATGGACAGCGTACTGGTAACCATCCTGTGTTTGGACGGGAATGTGCAGTCCCTCCAGTCTCCAGCACCGGTTCCGGCACCAGCCCCACACCACCACTACCTGCCTCCTTCCCATCTGAGCCGGTCCGCGGAATACCCCTGTCCCTCCCGGAGCGCTTTGACGGCGCACCAGCGAGATGCAAGGAATTCTTTCTGCAATGCGACTGTACCTCGCTCGCTACGCTGAGGCTGTCTCCGGAAGAAACAGGGTTGCCACCGTCATCTCAGCACTGACTGGACGGGTCCGCCAGTCCTGGGAAACGGGTGGACCCGAGGTCGAAGCCTACGAGCGCTTCATCCTCCTCTTCCGCTCGGTGTTTGCTCATCCTGTGGACGGCCGAGAGGGGGGTGAGCGCCTGCTCCGATCTAGGACCTAGTCGGAGTTCGCCCTGGAGTTCCAGACCATCGTGGCCTCCACCGGATGGAAGGAGTCGGCTCTGGTCACAGTTTTCCACAGCGAACTACAGTAGGAGGTACAGACGGAGTTAGCCTGCAGTGATGACAACCTGTCACTCGTCCAGCTCATCAGCATGGCGACTCGGTTTGACAACCTCCTGCGGTCCCGACGAAGACATGCAGGGAATCCGGAGCTCATGGCTACATCTGCTCCATGGCCAGAGCCGATGGAGGTGGGCTCTGCACGTTTGCCCGAGGCAGCGTGTAGGAGAAGGAGGAATCTGGGCCTCTGCTCCTATTGTGGAGAAAGGGGTTAATTTCTCCCCGCCTTGCCCACTATCCACTAATAGGCGAGGAGGTGACAAGCCAGGTTATTCTCCTGACAACCCAGGGGAGGTGTCTCGCGATGTCGGTCAACACCACTACGGTGGAAAGTCCAGACCATGCCCTCATGTGGATTTACCAGAGGAATACCAGGATCTGCACCGGGCTTTCTCTAAGACCCAGGCTACACGCATGCCTCCTCATCGCCCCTGGGACTGTGCCATTGACCTGCTGTCTGACGTAGACCTCTCGAGAGGACATGTCTATCCCCTCCTATGCGGAGACCAAGGCCATGGATATGGAGGCGCAACACATCAGCGCATTCAGGACATGGCCCATCCCCAACTCCGTGAAAGCAGTCCAGCAATTCCTGTGGTTGCCAACTATTTCAGGAGGTTCATCCGGGGCTTCAACACGGTTGTCGTGCCTCTTACCTCCCTGCTGAGAGGAGGTCCCCAGCGGCTTCGTTGGATGGCGGAGGCGGAGATGGCGTTCGAGACACTGAAGGCACGCTTCACCACTGCTCCCGTGCTGGCACATCCCGACCCATCACTCCCCTTTATCGTCGAGGTGGATGCTTCTGAAGTAGGAGTCGGGGCAGTACTGTTCCAGCGCACCGGAACCCATTCCAAAGCTGCAGCCCTGCGCCTTCTACTCCAAGCAGCTGGGCCCCACCCAGAGGAACTACGACGTAGGGGACCAGGAACTCTTGGCAGTCAAGAAGGCATTGAAGCCGTGGAGGCACAGGCTGGATAGGTCCAAATACCCTTTCCTGGTGTGGACAGACCACCGCAACCTTGAGTACATCAGGGCAGCGACGAGGCTAAACCCGAGACAGGCCAAGTGGGCTCTATTCTTCACCAGGTTCCAATTCACCCTTTCCTATAGGCCAGGCATGAAGAACGTGAAGGCGGACGCCCTGTCTTGCCTCTATGATGCAGAGGAGAGGCAGGGAGAGGAGACCTCCATCATCCCTCTGTTCCGTATCATCGCACCAGTAGTGTGGGACATGGACGCCGACATACAGCAGGCCCTGCTCACGGAACCCGCACCTGCACATTGCCCGGAGACCCGTGCCCACGGGTTACATCCCTGTGTATTTTATATGTGTTTTGTTTTGGGATTCGTCCCGTGCTTTTTTCATGACGTGGTATTTTGGGTGGAGTAATAAAAAACCCTATTACATATTCCTGCACCTGTCTCCAATCCTTATACAACGTGACATCCTCCTTCCTGTTATTCAAGCCTTACGGAGTTCACTCTGTTCCGTCTTTATTTTTCTTTCTCTCCATTTCTTCTTTCTCCGACACAATCTCTTTTCTCATTCTCTCTGCCAATGTCTTGTCTTCACCCTCTCTTTCTGTTGCTGTTTCTCATGTTCCCTCTCTCTCTCTCTCTCTCCTCCTCTCATTGCTTTTATAAAATATTGACGAAAATAAAGTCTGCGGTATTGATTTTCTTATGTGCCATCTGTGGAAGCAGTCAGACACTGTATCCCGTGACTTGTGCTGCAGCCCTAGTCGCAGTAAGAGGAAGCTGTTGAATATGACTCCATAACATCAGTGTAGCTCTGTATATACTGTTACGTTCCCCTGCAGAGAGTTAGGGTTGAGGCTGAGGTCACTAACTCTATATACAGGTATACTATACAGTATATACAAAAGTATTCAAATTAGTGGATTCGGCTATTTAAGCCACACGGGGAGCTGGTGTTTAAAATCGAGCACACCGCCATGCAATCTCCATAGACAAACATTGGCAGTAGAATGAGCTCAGTGACTGTCAACGCTGCACCATCACGTTTCCAACAAGTCCAGTAGTCAAATTTCTGCCCTGCTAGAGCTGCCCTGGTCAACTGTATGTGCTGTTATTGTGAAGTGGAAACATCTAGGAGCAACAACGGTTCAGCAGCAAAGTGGTAAGCCATACAAGCTCACAGAACGGGACCGCCGAACACGTAAAGATAGTATGTCCTCAGTTGCAACACTCACTACAGAGTTCCAAACTGCCTCTGGAAGCAACGTCAGCACTAGAACTGTTCAAAAGGAGTTTCATGAAATGGGTTTCCATGGCCGCACACAAGCCTAAGATCACCATGTGCAATGCCAAGCGTCGGCTGGAGTGGTGTAAAGTTCGCCGCCATTCGAGCAGTGGAAACGGGTTCTCTGGAGTGATTTATGGTTGCAGCTGAGGTCACTAACTCCCTATATACAGGTTCTGTTACAGCTGAGGTCACTAACTCCCTTTATACAGGTTCTGTTACAGCTGAGGTCACTAACTCCCTTTATACAGGTTCTGTTACAGCTGAGGTCACTAACTCCCTATATACAGGTTCTGTTACAGCTGAGGTCACTAACTCCCTATATACAGGTTCTGTTACAGCTGAGGTCACTAACTCCCTTTATACAGGTTCTGTTTCAGCTGAGGTCACTAACTCCCTTTATACAGGTTCTGTTACAGCTGAGGTCACTAACTCCCTTTATACAGGTTCTGTTACAGCTGAGGTCACTAACTCCCTATATACAGGTTCTGTTACAGCTGAGGTCACTAACTCCCTATATACAGGTTCTGTTACAGCTGAGGTCACTAACTCCCTTTATACAGGTTATGTTACAGCTGAGGTCACTAACTCCCTTTATACAGGTTCTGTTACAGCTGAGGTCACTAACTCCCTATATACAGGTTCTGTTACAGCTGAGGTCACTAACTCCCTATATACAGGTTCTGTTACAGCTGAGGTCACTAACTCCCTATATACAGGTTCTGTTACAGCTGAGGTCACTAACTCCCTATATACAGGTTCTGTTACAGCTGAGGTCACTAACTCCCTATATACAGGTTATGTTACAGCTGAGGTCACTAACTCCCTTTATACAGTTTCTGTTACAGCTGAGGTCACTAACTCCCTTTATACAGGTTCCGTTACAGCTGAGGTCACTAACTCCCTTTATACAGGTTCTGTTACAGCTGAGGTCACTAACTCCCTTTATACAGGTTCTGTTACAGCTGAGGTCACTAACTCCCTTTATACAGGTTCTGTTACAGCTGAGGTCACTAACTCCCTATATACAGGTTCTGTTACAGCTGAGGTCACTAACTCCCTATATACAGGTTCTGTTACAGCTGAGGTCACTAACTCCCTTTATACAGGTTCTGTTACAGCTGAGGTCACTAACTCCCTATATACAGGTTCTGTTACAGCTGAGGTCACTAACTCCCTATATACAGGTTCTGTTACAGCTGAGGTCACTAACTCCCTATATACAGGTTCTGTTACAGCTGAGGTCACTAACTCCCTTTATACAGGTTCTGTTACAGCTGAGGTCACTAACTCCCTTTATACAGGTTCTGTTACAGCTGAGGTCACTAACTCCCTTTATACAGGTTCTGTTACAGCTGAGGTCACTAACTCCCTTTATACAGGTTATGTTACAGCTGAGGTCACTAACTCCCTATATACAGGTTCTGTTACAGCTGAGGTCACTAACTCCCTATATACAGGTTCTGTTACAGCTGAGGTCACTAACTCCCTATATACAGGTTTCGTTACAGCTGAGGTCACTAACTCCCTATATACAGGTTCTGTTACAGCTGAGGTCACTAACTCCCTTTATACAGGTTCTGTTACAGCTGAGGTCAATAACTCCCTATATACAGGTTCTGTTACAGCTGAGGTCACTAACTCCCTTTATACAGGTTCTGTTACAGCTGAGGTCACTAACTCCCTTTATACAGGTTCTGTTACAGCTGAGGTCACTAACTCCCTATATACAGGTTCTGTTACAGCTGAGGTCACTAACTCCCTATATACAGGTTTTGTTACAGCTGAGGTCACTAACTCCCTATATACAGGTTTCGTTACAGCTGAGGTCACTAACTCCCTATATACAGGTTCTGTTACAGCTGAGGTCACTAACTCCCTTTATACAGGTTCTGTTACAGCTGAGGTCACTAACTCCCTTTATACAGGTTCCGTTACAGCTGAGGTCACTAACTCCCTTTATACAGGTTCTGTTACAGCTGAGGTCACTAACTCCCTTTATACAGGTTCTGTTACAGCTGAGGTCACTAACTCCCTTTATACAGGTTCCGTTACAGCTGAGGTCACAGTTCCTTTGTAGAATTATGATTGCTGTGAAGGTAAACAGAACATTCTGCAAATCCAACGGAGGTACAGTTGAAGTTTAGATAAACTGAATTTAAATGTATTTGGCTAAAGTCTTTCACAATTCCTGACATTTAATCCTAGTAAAAATTGTCTTAGGTCAGTTAGGATCACCACTTTATTTTAAGAATGTGAAATGCCAGAATAATAGTAGAGAGAATGATTTATTTCAGCTTTTATTTCTTTCATCACATTCCCAGTGGGTCAGAAGTTTACATAAACTCAATTAGTATTTTGTAGCATTGCCTTTAAACTGTTTAACTTGGGTCAAAGGTTTCGGGTAGCCTTCCACAAGCTTCCCACAATAAGTTGGGTGAATTTTGGCCCATTCCTCCTGGTGTAACTGAGTCAGGTTTGTAGGTCTCCTTGCTCGCACGCACTTTTCAGTTCTGCCCACAAATTTTCTTTAGGATTGAGGTCAGGGCTTTGTGATGGCCACTCCAATACCTTGACTTTGTTGTCCTTAAGCCATTTTGCCACAACTTTGGAAGTATGCTTGGGGTCATTGTCCATTTGCAACCAAGCTTTAACTTCCTGACCTATCTCTTGAAATGTTGCTTCAATATAGCCACATCATTTTCCTGCCTCATGATACCATCTATTTTGTGAAGTGCACCAGCCCCTCCTGCAGCAAAGCACCCCCACAACATGATGCTGCCAGCTTCGTGCTTCACGTTGGGATGGTGTTCTTCGGCTTGCAAGACTCCCCCTTTTTCCTCCAAACATAACGATGGTCATTATGGCCAAACAGTTCTATTTTTGTTTCATCAGACCAGAGGACATTTCTCCAAAAAGTACAATCTTTGTCCCCATGTGCAGTTGCAAACCGTAGTCTGGCTTATTTATGGTGGATTTGGAGCAGTGGCTTCTTCCTTGCTGAGCGGCCTTTCAGGTTATGTTGATATAGGACTCGTTTTACTGTGGATATAGATACTTTTGTACCTGTTTCCTCCAGCATCTTCACAAGGTCCTTTGCTGTTGTTGGTGTTTATAATTGCGTACTATAGTTTGTACAGATGAACGTGGTACCTTCAGGCGTTTGGAAATTGCTCCGAAGTATGAACCAGACTTGTGGAGGTCTACAATTTTTCTTCACTGATTTCTTTTGATTTTCCCATGATGTCAAGCAAAGAGGCAGTGAATTGGAAGGTAGGCCTTGAAATACATCCACAGGTACACCTACAATTGACTCAAATGATGTCAATTAGCCTATCAGAAACTTCGAAAGCCATGACATCATTTTCTGGAATTTTCCAAGCTGTTTAAAGGCACAGTCAACTTAGTGTATGTAAACTTCTGACCCACTGAAATTGTGATACAGTGAATTATAAGTGAAATAATCTGTCTGTAATCAATTGTTGGAAAAATGACTTGTGTCATGCACAAAGTAGATGTCCTAACCAACTTGCCAAACTATAGTTTGTTAGCAAGAAATTTGTAGAGTGGTTGAAAAATGTGCTTTAATGACTCGAACCTAAGTGTATGTAAACTTCCGACTTCAACTGTATGTGTGTGCGTGTCTGGATGTGTGTCGTGATGATGATAGATGGTGTTATAGTGCTGACTCCAATCTGTTAAACGGACCATAGACTGCAAACAGACACATGGCCAAATCTAAATGGTTCTTTAGGACAGCCTGGAGGAAGATAAAGGGATGCTGTGTCTCTTTAGACAAACAGCCAGATGTGATAGAAAGACAGATTAGTCTACATTAAGACAAAGGGCCAATGTACACGATGACACCTCACGTCTTATACTTACTTACTGACGTTATTGTCTCCATGGGGAAATGTTTTTGCCGTATTTAAAGTGGCGTTTAAATACACTAGACAACAAATTGACAATAGAACATTCATAACAGTTACATAACAAAAAAAGAGACTAGCCTGCTTGCCTTACTGGGTCGAAAGGAGCATTAGCCCAAGCTGTTTAGGAGGGATACCACTACTGGCACAAATGATTGTCTAGTTCTGTTATTTCTGCCGGGGTTGCCCTATACATGCACCCGGGGGGGGTAGTTCAAAGTCCGGGTACAGCGGGTGGCTTGGGTCTAAAATAACTTGGTGAGCCTTTCTGAGGACACTAACCTTAAAGATCTTATCCAAGCCTGTCTGTTTGACTCCAAGTACCTTACTTACTGTGATGACAATCCTTCTCAGCATATTTTTTCTGGCTGACAAGGGCATTGCCAAACCAACAAACAATACAAAAAGTTTAAATACTCTCAATGAAAGATTTGTAAGACAGAGCCAGTATAGTCCAGTAAACATGAAAATAGCCTAGCTTTCTGAGAAAGTACAGTCTCTGTTGACTCTTTTTGTAGATCAGGTCTGTACATTTACTCCACTGAAGCTTATTGTCCAAGAGGACACCCAAATATTTGTATTTCTTTACAATCTCTATGTTCTGACCTCTGATAGATGTTACAGAGGTAGGTGTTGTTCGCTCCCTGAAGTCTCTTTGGTCTTGTTGGTATTGAGGACCAAGTGTGATTCGTCACACCACTCTACAAAGTCCTTTAGGACCGGGCCATGGTGTTCCTCGTCATCATGCAACAGGCTGATCAAGGCTGTGTCATCAGTGTCATATATTCAATGGTATCTCCCCATCTCTCTCTCTCTCTCTCTTTGTCTCTCTCTGTCTACCATATCTCTCTCTTCCTCCGCCAACCTCTCTGCTTCTCTATCTAGTTTCACTCTCACTTCGTCCTCGGCTGGCCAATCGATGAAGATGATGAAGGGCTTGATAGAAGGACTGAGCTCTCTCTCACCACTCACAGATGCCAGCTCACTTCCTTCAATGCTTTTAAAGACAGGATGTCTGTCTGTACCTGTGTCTCAGGTTCATCCCTTTCAGATATGAGGACTATCAGGTTATCCTATTGCTCTAGATGGTGTCTCATCTTCCTGTGGTCTATACTGTAGATATGGTGTCTCATCTTCCTGTGGTCTATACTGTAGATATGGTGTCTCATCTTCCTGTGGTCTATACTGTAGATATGGTGTCTCGTCTTCCTGTGGTCTATACTGTAGATATGGTGTCTCATCTTCCTGTGGTCTATACTGTAGATATGGTGTCTCATCTTCCTGTGGTCTATACTGTAGATATGGTGTCTCATCTTCCTGTGGTCTATACTGTAGATATGGTGTCTCATCTTCCTGTGGTCTATACTGTAGATATGGTGTCTCGTCTTCCTGTGGTCTATACTGTAGATATGGTGTCTCGTCTTCCTGTGGTCTATACTGTAGATATGGTGTCTCGTCTTCCTGTGGTCTATACTGTAGATATGGTGTCTCGTCTTCCTGTGGTCTATACTGTAGATATGGTGTCTCGTCTTCCTGTAGTCTATAATGTAGATATGGTGTCTCGTCTTCCTGTGGTCTATACTGTAGATATGGTGTCTCATCTTCCTGTGGTCTATACTGTAGATATGGTGTCTCATCTTCCTGTGGTCTATACTGTAGATATGGTGTCTCGTCTTCCTGTGGTCTATACTGTAGATATGGTGTCTCGTCTTCCTGTGGTCTATACTGTAGATATGGTGTCTCGTCTTCCTGTGGTCTATACTGTAGATATGGTGTCTCGTCTTCCTGTGGTCTATACTGTAGATATGGTGTCTCATCTTCCTGTGGTCTATACTGTAGATATGGTGTCTCATCTTCCTGTGGTCTATACTGTAGATATGGTGTCTCATCTTCCTGTGGTCTATACTGTAGATATGGTGTCTCATCTTCCTGTGGTCTATACTGTAGATATGGTGTCTCATCTTCCTGTGGTCTATACTGTAGATATGGTGTCTCATCTTCCTGTGGTCTATACTGTAGATATGGTGTCTCATCTTCCTGTGGTCTATACTGTAGATATGGTGTCTCATCTTCCTGTGGTCTATACTGTAGATATGGTGTCTCATCTTCCTGTGGTCTATACTGTAGATATGGTGTCTCATCTTCCTGTGGTCTATACTGTAGATATGGTGTCTCGTCTTCCTGTGGTCTATACTGTAGATATGGTGTCTAATCTTCCTGTGGTCTATACTGTAGATATGGTGTCTCGTCTTCCTGTGGTCTATACTGTAGATATGGTGTCTCGTCTTCCTGTGGTCTATACTGTAGATATGGTGTCTCGTCTTCCTGTGGTCTATACTGTAGATATGGTGTCTCATCTTCCTGTGGTCTATACTGTAGATATGGTGTCTCATCTTCCTGTGGTCTATACTGTAGATATGGTGTCTCGTCTTCCTGTGGTCTATACTGTAGGTATGGTGTCTCATCTTCCTGTGGTCTATACTGTAGATATGGTGTCTCGTCTTCCTGTGGTCTATACTGTAGATATGGTGTCTCGTCTTCCTGTGGTCTGTACTGGTCATCTATAGAGGCCCTATCAAATCACAATTTAAGGACAGTTTGAGGTTACAGAGGATAAATCTTATATATTGTAATTAGATACAAAATGGCCCATTGGTGTGTGTGTATGTTTTTATTTATTTTTTATTAAACATTTATTTAACTAGGCAAGTCAATTAAGAACAAATTCTTATTTACAACGACGGCCTACTGTGTGTGTGTGGTGTGTGTGTGTGGTGTGTGTGGTGTGTGGTGTGTGGTGTGTGTTGGTATGTGTGTGTGTGTGTGTTGGTATGCATGTCAATGCATTGGCATGCAGCGGTACAGATGGAGCACTCCCAGTCGTCTGAGTTCATCCATCATAAATGAGAGTTAAACTAAGTGCAGGCAACATGCAGTCTGATGACATGTTAGAGAACTGTAAACCTGAGGGGGATCAATAAGGCAAACTATTATCAATCAATATCACACCAATAGAAAGTTAAGCCACTTAGTCATTCCCTCCATAATCCAGCCTAGCCTCAGAGCCATACGAAACATACTATATGAATTTCTGAGCACCTCCGATGTACTGTATTGTATGATGTGTGCTAATGGTGTAGGGGGTGGTTGGCTGGGGAGGATGGATGGGCGTAATAGCAACCGTCTAGCAATCCAAAGGTTGCATGTTCGAGTAATAATACCATAAATAAATGATAAAGTAACTTAACATATCATACTAAATGGAGTGTCACAGATTTTAAGTACAGAATAACACATTGTCCTGAGACCATTTTGCCTTAACATACACGACACCCGCAAACGACAAACACCCTCACTGGCGAATGACAGCCATGTTAATAAACTCATAAAGGCATCGCTTGCCCTCCAATCACTTTCCAATAATGACCTCTCTACGACCCCCCCATCACACACACACACGCACCCTCCTCCCCCAACACACACACACACCCTCCTTCCCGTTAGTGACCCCCCTCTCCATACGAGGTTCCCCTGTGACCTACAATAAGCGAATGGAATCAATAATGCAATTTTTTTCGAGTTTACAGCGCATTGCAGTACTTTATGGAGACTGGAGATAGATAGCCTATGCGGTTATTTCAGAATATTTACGAGAGTTGTTCGACTACCTCACCAATCCTGCATTGTCAGTTATCCCCAGGACATTCAGTACAGAGTCTATTGCGGAAGAACAATATGTCTGCAAACTATGTTGCTCCCCTTTAAAAAACCTTTTGGGTTGATGTCATCTCCCTTTTACAAGTCCACCTAACACAAGGAATAGGAACAGCCCATTGTCTGCCATAACACTTCACAGAGGCCTGTGATGGCTAACACATTTTCTTACGAGTGCAGAAGAGTGTGAAAACACCATCATGTAACTATTTGCCAATATAGATCCTGTCTAGCACCTTGCTGGGTTGGATTGTCACATCCTGACCATAGTAAGATGTGATTTTCTATGGTAGAGTAGGTCAGGGCGTGACAGGGGGTGTTTTGTGTTTTTCTATGTTCTTAGGTTCTAGTTTTTGTATTTCTATGTTGGCTTGTTTGGGATGATCTCCAATTGGAGGCAGCTGGTCCTCGTTGTCTCTAATTGGAGATCATATTTAAGTAGGGGTTTTTCTTCCTGGGTTTTTGTGGGTGATTATCTTTTGAGTAGTGTTTGTTTCTCTCTGCGTCACGGTTTGTTGTTTTGTAAATTCAGTTATTTATGTTTTGCAAAGTTTCACGGATTTAATAAAATGTGGAACTACAACCACGCTGCACTTTGGTCCGATCCTTTCGACAGCCGTGACAGAATCACCCACCACAAAATGACCAAGCAGCGTGCCCAGGAGCAACAGAAATGGACCTGGGAGGAAATTCTGGACGGAAAAGGACCCTGGAGGCAGGCTGGGAAGTATCGCCGTCCGAGGGAGGAGATTGAGGCAGCTAAAGCGGAGCGGCATTATTATGAGGCGCTGTACAAACCACTAGGCAACTGCGAGAGACAGCCCCCCCCAAAAAATTGGGGGGGTTGGCACATGGGGAGATTGGCAGAGTCATGTTGGAGACCTGAGCCAACTCCCCGTGCTTACCATGGGGGGCGAGTGATCGAGCAAGCACCATGTTATGGGGAGATGGGCACTGTGTCGCCAGTGCGCAGATACAGCCCGGTGCGCTCGGTGCAAGCTCCCCACCATTGCCGTGCTAGAGTTGGCATTCAGCCCGGAAGGCGTATGCCTGCTCAGCGTTCCTGGTCTCCGGTGCAGCTTCTCGGCCCAGGTTATCCTGCGCCAGCTCTACACACGGTACCCCCAGTTCGCCAACACAAACCTGTGCGACCTGTCACAATGCCTCGCGCTTGTCGGGCTACGGAGGTTATCCAGCCAGGAGGGGTTGTGCCAGCCATAAGCTCCAGATCTCCAGTGCGCCTCCACGGTCCAGTATACCCTGTGCCTCCTCTCCGCACTCGCCCTGAGGTGTGTGTCATCAGCCCGGTGCCACCTGTACCGGTCCCACGCATCAGGCCTCCACAGCCCAGTATGTCCTGTGCCTCCTCCCCGCTCTCGACCTGAGGTGCGTGTTACCAGTCTGGTGCCACCTATGCCAGCCCCACGCATTAGGCCTCCAGTGCGCCTGCCCAGTCCAGGGTGTCCTGTTCCTGCTCCCCGCACTCGCCCTGAGGTGCGTGCTACTAGTCTGGCGTCACCTGTGCCAGCCCCACGCATCAGGCCTCCAGCGACGGCCTGCAGCCCAGAGTCTCCAGCGGCGGCCTGCACCCCAGAGACTCCAGCGGCGGCCTGCAGCCCAGAGTTTCCAGCGGCGGCCTGCAGCCCAGAGTCTCCAGCGGCGGCCTGCAGCCAGAGTCTCCAGCGGCGGCCTGCAGCCCAGAGACTCCAGCGGCGGCCTGCAGCCCAGAGTCTCCAGCGGCGGCCTGCAGCCCAGAGACTCCAGCGGCGGCCTGCAGCCCAGAGTCTCCAGCGGCGGCCTGCAGCCCAGAGTCTCCAGCGGCGGCCTGCAGCCCAGAGTCCCCAGCGGCGGCCTGCAGCCCAGAGTCCCCAGCGGCGGCCTGCAGCCCAGAGACCCCAGCGGCGGCCTGCAGCCCAGAGACCCCAGCGGCGGCCTGCAGCCCAGAGTCTCCAGCGGCGGCCTGCAGCCCAGAGTCTCCAGCGGTGGCCTGCAGCCCAGAGACTCCAGCGGCGGCCTGCAGCCCAGAGTCTCCAGCGGCGGTCTGCAGCCCAGAGTCTCCAGCGGCGGCCTGCAGCCCAGAGTCTCCAGCGGCGGCCTGCAGCCCAGAGACTCCAGCGGCGGCCTGCAGCCCAGAGTCTCCAGCGGCGGCCTGCAGCCCAGAGTCCCCAGCGGCGGCCTGCAGCCCAGAGACCCCAGCGGCGGCCTGCAGCCCAGAGACCCCAGCGGCGGCCTGCAGCCCAGAGTCTCCAGCGGCGGCCTGCAGCCCAGAGTCTCCAGCGGCGGCCTGCAGCCCAGAGTCTCCAGCGGCGGCCTGCAGCCCAGAGTCTCCAGCGGCGGCCTGCAGCCCAGAGTCTCCAGCGGCGGCCTGCAGCCCAGAGACCCCAGCGGCGGCCTGCAGCCCAGAGTCTCCAGCGGCAGCCTGCAGCCCAGAGTCTCCAGCGGCGGCCTGCAGCCCAGAGTCTCCAGTGATGATCTACAGTCCGGTTCTTTCGACGACGATCCACGCTCCGGTGGTACCTAAGCAGAAGGATCAGCGGGTGGAGCGGGGGTTATGCCCCCAACCGGAGCCGCCTCCTCTGCTGGAGGTTATGTGGACTGCATTTGAGCCGCGATAGACAATTGTCACCCTCCCTACCCTCCCTTTTGTTTTGTGGTTTCTTTTGTTGTTTTAGATGCATTCGGAGTCTGCACCTTTGAGGGGGGGGGGTACTGTCACGTCCTGACCATAGTAAGATGTGATTTTCTATGGAAGAGTAGGTCAGGGTGTGACAGGGGGTGTTTTGTGTTTTTCTATGTTCTTAGGTTCTAGTTTTTGTATTTCTATGTTGGCTTGTTTGGGATGATCTCCAGGCAGCTGGTCCTCGATGTCTCTAATTGGAGATCATATTTAAGTAGGGGTTTTTCTTCCTGGGTTGTTGTGGGTGATTATCTTTTGAGTAGTGTTTGTTTCTCTCTGCGTCACGGTTTGTTGTTTTGTAAATTCAGTTATTTGTTTTGCAAAGTTTCACAGACTTAATAAAATGTGGAACTACAACCACGTTGCACTTTAGTCCGATCCTTTCGACAGCCGTGACATGGACGTGTATACGATTCACTCCTCACAGCATTATCTATCATTATTGTTATGACTGAAACACAGGCAGTGCAGGGAGACTAGGAATAGTTCACCTGTTATAAACATCAGGAGATGTCATATAGCTGTATGTAATCTGTGACTAAAGGGAACAGGGACTGGGAAAAGGACACAAGAAACAGTAGAGAACATGTCTACAAACCCACATGTAAACCTAAGCAGGCCTATAGGTTCTGTGTTTGATCTCACATGTAAACGGACTGCAGCTCCAGTGAAGTAGAATCTCCTCTAACAGAAATGGAGACTTGATTGTCTCATCAATAGTTCAGATATACATGAGTGGCTCTGCAGTCAGTCAGTCGATGCAGCTCCAGAATCAGGCCGGCATTAAATTAACCAATACTCTTCTTCTCAATCTCCATCGAGCCCCACATCACTGTTTGTCCTACATGAGAAGGAATCAACAGTGAATAGAATAGAAATTGACAGAGCCACAATCAAGAAAAAAACAAGTCCCACCGTTCCAACTAATTGCAAGACCACGGATGAGAATAGAAGACATTCACCTCATTGTGAAATGAATGATAGCAGTCACTATGCAGCAATTTACATATTTGTTTTTTCAGAAAGTGAGACAGGCACAAAGAAATAGAAAGGTATTTTTGCTGTTTTTATTTGGGAACTTCTATGATTGTATTGATTGGAATAGATTCAGGCTTTATGAAAAGATTGAATTATAGAAGGGCATTTTGCTCCCACCGCCTCTCCCTTTTCACCTCTCAGAGAGAGAGGCCTCTCTCTCTCTCTCACTCTCACTCTCACTCTCTTTCGCTCCCTCCTAATGATGGCTATCTGCTTTCCAAACAGTCACCATTATTTATTAGAATTTATTTTTAGCTATGCCTGTCCCACAACATAACACAGAGTAAAACAGGTAGCCACACCTGTCCCACAACATAACACAGAGATAAACAGGTAGACACGCCTGTCCCACAACATAACACAGAAATAAACAGGTAGCTTTACCTGTCCCACAACATAACACAGAGATAAACAGGTAGCAACACATGTCCCACAACATAACACAGAGATAGACAGGTAGCCACACCTGTCCCACAACATAACACAGAGTTAAACAGGTAGCCATACCTGTCCCACAACATAACACAGAAATAAACAGGTAGCCACACCTGTCCCACAACATAACACAGAAATAAACAGGTAGCCACACCTGTCCAACAACATAACACATAAATAAACAGATAGCCACACCTGTCCCACAACATAACACATAAATAAACTGGTAGCCACACCTGTCCCACAACATAACACAGAGATAGACAGGCAGCTACACCTGTCCAACAACATAACACATAAATAAACAGGTAGTCACACCTGTCCCACAACATAACACAGAGATAAACAGGTAGCTATACCTGTCCCACAACATAACACATAAATAAACAGGTAGTCACACCTGTCCCACAACATAACACAGAGATAAACAGGTAGCAACACCTGTCCCACAACATAACACAGAGATAAACAGGTAGCCACACCTGTCCCACAACATAACACAGAGATAGACAGGTAGCCACACCTGTCCCACAACATAACACAGAGATAGACAGGTAGAAATACCTGTCCCACAACATAACACAGAGATAGACAGGTAGCCACACCTGTCCCACAACATAACACAGAGATAGACAGGTAGCTACACGCAAAATAACACAGCTGCCGCTCACCCTCTCTTCCCCCTTATCTGTCCCTGATACACACACGCACGCACACACAACACAGTCAGTCATGCTCAGGCATACTAACAGCCTCTCACACATGGTTACAGTTACAGGCATCATGGACGCCTACATTAACACACGTCCACAACCAGACACACAGACGACCGCCACCTTCCCACACACACACACACACACACACACACACACACACACACACACACTCATAAACACACACACTCATAAACACACACACTCATACACCCACTCACATGTTGCTAATGGTTTTGCCTGTGAGTAGAGAGCTATCTATCAATCATGGTCCCCTTCTCCTGTCCTTCATGTGTATCAGTGTGTCAGTGGTGGAGCTGGCTCTGAACCAGGCTGGGAGGGTCACTAATTACACATAGCTACTAATTAAGAGGCACACACATACACACGCATTCACTACTATGCACATCACAAACACGCATGAATACAATGTGAATACACCTAATGTACGTACACACACACATACCTACACACACACACATACCTGCACACACACACACACATACCTACACACACACACATACACACATACCTACCTACACACACACACACACGCATACCTACACACACACACATACCTATCTACCCACACACACACGCATACCTACACACACACACACACACACACACACACACACACACACACACACACACACACACACACACACACACACACACACACACACACACACACACACACACACACACACACACACACACATACCTACATACACACACATACAGAGACTCTTATCTGACCATAAAATTAGCATCAGAAGCACATGAATAGACATTAGTGTTAATGAGAAAGGCGAGAGGTCATCTGTGATGATGGAGAGATGGAAATCAACTCTCATTTCCCTAATGACACGCTAAAGAACCCACTGTCTTCACACAGTCACTGTCACCGTTATAGCCATAGCCCTGTGTGTGTGTGTGTGTGTGTGTGTGTGTGTGTGTGTGTGTGTGTGTGTGTGTGTGTGTGTGTGTGTGTGTGTGTGTGTGTGTGTGTGTGTGTGTGTGTGTGTGTGTGTGTGTGTGTGTGTGTGTGTGTGTGTGTCTGTGTGTCTGTGTGTGTGTGTGTGTAGTTGTATATGTGTTTGTGTGTGTCTGTGTGTGTGCATGTGTGTGTGTCTGTGTGTGTCCCCCATACATTAAATCAGCCTGCTTCCAGACGTCCTTGTGCCATACCAATATCCCTGACACAATCATAAAGGAGAAAAATTGTATGACCTATCCTCCCCCTCTACACTCCCCCCTCCCCCATCTCTACTGTCATCACGCACACTAGTGATGGACTGGGATGGGAGGGTAAGAGGAAGGAGGGAGGATGGTAGAGAGTGAGGAGTGAGGATGGGAGGAGGAGGATGGGAGGACTGAGTGTGGGAGGAGTGAGGATGGGAGAGTGGGAGCAGTGAGGATGGGAGAGAGGGAACAGTGAGGATGGAAGAGAGGGAGGAGTGAGGATGGGAGAGAGGGAGGATGGGAGGAGTGAGGACGGGAGAGAGGGAGGACTGACGATGGGAGAGAGGGTGGAGAGAGGATGGGAGAGAGGGAGGAGAGAGGATGGGAGAGAGGGAGGAGAGAGGGAGAGAGGATGTAGGATGGGAGAAAGGGAGAGGAAAGGCTTAGGAATAAAAAAGAGGGCTTGGGACAGGAGATTTGGGACAGGAATATGGGACAGGAATGTTTGGCACTGGAGGGTTTGGGACAGGAGGATTGGGGATAGAGATGAGAGATGTAGGTAAGTTGACACAGGTTGGGATAGGACGATAAAGAACGAAAATCAATTGTGTTGGAGTTTGGGATAGAAAAGTTTTAAAGAGGAAGAGAGGATAAGAAGAGGAAAGTGATATGCAGATCAGATCATGTTAAATGGATATGGCCGTATGTCCCCCAGCCCCCCGTCCCCATGGCCATTGATTCTGCTGCATCGACTCATATCAATAATATATGTACAACATCAGGACCTGGGGGGCCTAGGGTGAGCGTGACAGAGCATGTGTGTAGAGTGGGGTCTGATCCCCAGTGAGGGGTTGCTGGACCAGTATGTGCGGAGAGGGGTAGCATTTTGCCACCTGTGTGGGAGAATTGGGGAGTGCGTATGTGTGTGTGTCTTTGTCTGCATGTGTGTTGGAGAGGGGGTTTGAGTTGAGGTCTTCTATCTTAGTGGTGAGTCTATGTTACAAGGTTGAAATCAATGACAGTCAGAATACACATTTATTCTGTTTCCTATTTCCACCCCCTCCCTTCCTCAGTCTCCCTCCCTCCTTCTCCCTCTCAGGTCTTACCTTCAAAGAGAAGAAAATGAAAAGAAAAGCAGTACCATGTAGCAGTAAGTAGCAGTAAGATTAAGACGCAGGGTGTCGCCATGGCGATGATTGATACTCTTTGCTTGCCGCAGACGAAGAGGTGAAATACAATCATTTTGTTCTAGTACAAGCGTAGGGGGGGTCTATTTTGGTGTGACTGTGTGTTTGTGTGTGACTCACCAATTTAATGCCTGGGTCTCACCTGTGTGCAACACGAATGAAAGGTAAAAGAAGAGAAAAGATGGACAGAGATAGAAAAGAGAGAGACGGACAGAACGGAACATGGACGAGGTGAATAGGTGAAACCGATAAAGAGGTGGAGAGTCGAGGCTCTTCGAACACACACAGAAAGAGACAGATAAATCCATATGTTTCCATAAGAACCAGTCGACTGTTAATGTAAAACAGATTGAACTTATAGAGACCCCAATGTCTGTCATCCTGCTACTCCCCCATTTCTCCACCTCTGACCACAGCTATGCTAGATTCATCGTTCATACTTTAACTAACCAGAGAACGAGAGATAGGAGGAGGGAGAGGAAGAGAGAGACAGAATAGAAATATAGAGAGAAACGAAAGGAAGAGAATAGACATGGAAAGACAGTGGGGACAAAGAGAAGGAGAAAATGGAAGAGATGTAGAAAGGGGAGGAAGGGTTAAGCCAAGGTATATTGGCAACATTAATGAAGCTCCAAGTTTCCCGGAGTGGCTTTGACAGTAACAGCCAGCGTGAGACTTAGAAAAAGACCTTTATTTCAAAACTCTTTTATTTTTTATAATTGCCCTCAGGTGCTTATAATGCACTCTGAATAGACGGTATGTCACCTGGAATAGAACTCTGATCATTCATTCTGGGAGAACTGTTATGTCCCTCACACTACCTTCAGCCTTACCTCTCTCTCTCTCTTTGTCTCTGTTTCTGTCTCTCTCTCTCTCTCTCTCTCTCTCTCTCTCTCTCTCTCTGTCTACTTGTCATTCTGTCTGCCTCTCTTCCCCCTCTATCTATTCATCTCCCATGCTCTGTCTATGCTTCTCCTGTGTTGTTTCTCTCTCTCCCTCTCTCTCTCTCCCTCTCTCTCTCTCTCTCTCCCCCTCTCTTCCTCGCTCTCTCCCTCTCTCCCTCTCCTCTCTTTCTCCTTTCTTTCTCCCGCTTGCTCTCTCTGTCTGTTTGTCATTCTCTACCTCTACCTTCTGCACTCTTTCTCTCTCATTTTCATTTAAAAAGAGGAGGATCCCATCAGCTTTCTATAGGCTAGGCCTACTATATTTATTTCTCAACTTTCCTAATATTAAGCACATTGCTTATATTTACAACAGGAGTATAGCCTACCTGGCTGGCATGAAAATTAACCACTGGAAAAGTGTCCTCCATTCACTATTTAAGTGCATAGATGACATGTATTTTCCCCCTGCCCCTGTTTCTATACAGGTGCATGATAATGGTCCATTCTAAATCAAAACAAATTTCACATATATATTATTTAGTATATGTAAAGACTAGATTAAATCAAGAATACTCTGATGGATGACATTAGCTTATCACTTGTGAATGATATATTATGACTTGTGAATGATGCCCAGCTTAAAACAAGAAACAGCACATGCCTTTTTTTTGCAATTTTTTCCAGTCATAGGCACATACCTCATGTAGCCTAGCCCATAGGACAATATGTTTTGATAAGGTTTGTATCACAACTAAAGTGGCCAAATAACTTCTTAAAATGAAGCACATTAATCTGTTTTGCAATGGGTGTCGAGCCTAACTGGCATACATAAGCAGCATGTGAGTTTCAAGTTTGGGGAAGATCATTTTCACCATAAAATGCACCTTTATAATAAAAGCATTACATGCATAATTGCGTTTGCGGTCACTTTTGATAATGGTGTTTGCCTGCTAATGGAACATTTGCACTTCTAGCCTACTGCCTTGTGTGCATTGCTGCGCTTATAATGTGAAGAAATAACCTAATAGTTTATCAACATTTTAAGCTAAACATTCTGATCTGTTGCGTCAGTTTCATTGCTTAAATGTTTTTTTAATGCTAGTGGTTGTATTAATTTGGGATCTATCGCATCCCACAACTGTCCCAGACTATGTATGGAATGTTTGCATTTTTACTATAAGGGATAGTAGATTGACATAGGCTAGTGCTTTTGCTGCTTGTTAGGCCTATTCATATTGTTGGCTGACGAAAAGTAAATGTTGACAGTTCTTCCAATATATTCAATATGCGCCTTGGATAAGGACTTAAGCAGTTGCATCCCCAATGTGTCTGTCCGACGTATCTGTCTTCACTTGTAGCCTGTGAGAAAGACCAGATCACGTGACAGAGAGCCATGTGAGTGAGAGGTGCTTCAAAGCAGGAAGCCAGGAGAAGAGAATTATAATTATTAAATTCAGCCCAAGGGCACAACGGCCACCGGCCGAAAAGTCATGGATTGTTTTAGGGTCCATTACAGCCACATGAAGGGGATGCCGCCGGGAAGTTCGAGGCATTATCAAGTGCTTGTCGAATAGTGAATGAGAGACTGATGAAATGTGTGCAGCCTGCTAAAAAAAAAACAAAGCTGAGCTCTTCCCTTAATGCGACTTTTTTCAAATCATCAATAGAGTCACATCATGTAGCCTTAGAATGTATTAACAATCAAAACATATAGCCCCATGGTTATAGAACAACTAAAGTTACATTAATAACTCTAAATGAAGCATACAGGAGAACCTGTTTCTTTGTTAACTGCTCAACACAGAATAGCCGCATGTGCGCACTCCCTCAAATCATTTGGAGAAAATATCCTTTCTATTTTATTCAGCTTTGTTCAATTGTATTCTTCATACTATAAAATAATATAAAAAAAATGCCATGGAATTCTAAGCAAATCTTGTCTGCTAAATGAACTAGTGTAGCCCACAGCCATATGGCTGATATCCAGATCAGGACCTAATATAAGGACATGTCAGAGTATGCTATTCTGTTCTTCTGAACTGGACTACATTTTGTTTATATCATGTTTCTTTAGACCTGTCTAAAATAAATCATGGATTTAATGTGATGGTGTAGGCTATATTACATGGATTTATTAGACTTTTTAAAATGTAGATGTTCCAAAGGTCTGCATCAGAGGCTTGTAGGCTATGCATGGGAGCCAGGAGATGCTAAATGTGTTTATGTTAATTAACGGTCAATTACCGTGAGACCAGTTATTTGCTTGAAAATCACCTGCTGACAAAATTTCATGACCGTCGCAGCCCTACTCTGTATCATGTCATGTCAGGCGTGTGGAGAGTGTGTCCCACTGTGAGGGAGTGTTCGGACACAGAGGAAGCAGAGACAACTACAAGTGATGTAATCTCTGGTTCCTGGAGAGGGCCAATGCAAATAATCAGACGGCTCCTCTGGACGAGTGAGGAGGATGCAGATGGATGAGAAGGGCAACTCCTGGGGCCAGAGCAAAAGGTATGTGGAAGAGGAATCATACAGAGTTGATATACATACATATATAGACACACACACGTTCATGGTTATTTGCACACATATGCATACACATACAGAGAGGAGGAGATACAATCCCTGTGAGAAATGAGACAGGAAGTTGAGCTCCTCTGTGAGTAGAGGATGGGGGAAGGAGTGTGTCTTGTATAGAGAGGGAGGGACGTTAATCTCAGCTTTTGTCCATGAGAAGGTGAAGCAGCCCAGTCCTTCTGGTGTCCATTACCTCTGCCAAAAGCAGCAGCATCCCCTATCTCATTTACCAAGCCTGCTGTGAGCCCCTCACCATCATCCCAATCAACCCATACCATCCCCCTCTACCCGACCCTCATTCACTCCAGTAAGGGGCCTTCCTATGACACCCTCCACACTCATTGCCCTCCCTGCTGCCAACCATCACTGTGCCATCATAAACCACTTCTTAATCTTCCGGCCCGTAATGACTAACCGTCCATTCATCAATCTGGACCATTAGTAACTGGATCACCTCTCCAGACCTGTCCCCCGTCTTCCTCTCTCACAAGTGGCCAACCTGCCTTCCTCCCTCCCTGTCATCTCATTGTTGGTGTTGAACACTGGGTGATCATAAGTCACATTAGGTTGATTACGCCCCGCGTTCTCTTCATATTTCTACATGAGCAGTTCATTTGTTTTGCTCTGTTTGTGTGTGTGTGTGTGTGTGTGTGTGTGTGTGTGTGTGTGTGTGTGTGTGTGTGTGTGTGTGTGTGTGTGTGTGTGTGTGTGTGTGTGTGTGTGTGTGTGTGTGTGTGTGTGTGTGTGTGTGTCTGTGTTTGTGTGTGTGTCTGTTACCTGCAGATGCCGAGGATGACACAAACTCCGTACCCATAGCAACTCCAGGTGAATGATGGTGTGTGCGTGCTGGTGGGTGTGTGTGCGCCTGTGCATTGTTTAACTTTAGCTCCCCTCTCCCAATCCACCCTGGGGAGAACAAAATCATTGATTACCCTTCAAGTGTTGAATAAATCTCAGGGCAAGGACTGTAGACTCTCTCTCTCCCCCCCCCCCCCTCTCCCTCTCTCCTACTGGCTGTTCTCTCTGCCTCAACCTCCCTGCTTCCACCGTCTTTCCCCTTCTCTCCTCCTGTCCTCTGTCCTGTCCTCCATCCTATCCTCTGTCCTGTCCTCCACATGGTCCTGTTAACAGCAGACTGACTGACAGAGCAGTATTGTGTTCAGTGATTGTTCTTCTCGACCAAGGCCCTCTCAGCCATTAAACATCCCCAATGATTAGCTCAGAACAGGGGCTGAGGTCCATGGGCCCGACCTGCCCGACCTGCCTGGCTCAGCTTACCCCCAAAGTGGAAGCAGGTGGAAACTATCCAGTACTGGAATGGCCGACTATACGTTAGACTATATCCTGGCTCGTTCAGTGTGACAGTTGCACAAATCAAGGGACATGTAAAATGGAGCTCCTTGACAAATGCTCTGGAGACACACAAACACACGCTCAAAGGTGCACAAACACATACGCACCCACACACCTAAATGACAACCGTAGTACACAGACAGACAGACACACGCACACACAAACACACACTCAAAGGTGCACACAACATATGCACACACACAAACCTAAATGACTACTGTAGTACACACAGAGACACAGGCACTTCTACAAAACAGTAATGCACAAGACAATAGCTGTGGTGCAAGATAATACCCCACCACTGGCAGAGCTTTCCTCTACTGTGCCCGTGTACGTGCCCGTGCCCGTGTCCGTGTACGTGCCCGTGTCCGTGTCCGTGTACATGCCCGTGTCCGTGCCCGTGCCCGTGTCCGTGCCCGTGTCCGGCGTGTCCGTGTACGTGTCCGTGTACGTGTCTGTGTCCGTGTCCGTGCTGTACTGTACAGCGGTCTCTCTCCAGCAGGCAGTCTGATAGTCCTTGGTAGACAGAGGAGACTGTATTGACCTTTCTGCTCTTAATCCATGCTGACAAAGCCTGCAGGCTACAGCACACACTAGGTGTTTTTTTTTCCAGTAACAGACGCATGCACACACGCACACACACACACACACACACGCACACACGCACACACACACACACACACACGCACACACGCACACACGCACACACGCGCATGCACACACGCACGCACACGCACACACACACACACACACACACACACACACACACACACACCACACACACACACACACACACACACACACACACACACACTCAACTCTACTGTATCTACATGTATACAACTGCCTTCAACAAGCACTAGGGACACTAAAGAGTATAAACTACCCACTGGCCAAAGACATCAATTCAACATCTAGTTATGATTTACATTTGATTGAGTTGTCACCTAAAATGTCACCATGTCATTGGATTTAGGTTAAAAGTTGGGTGAAAAAAATCCAATCAGTTTCCACATTGATTCAGTTTCCACATGTCATCACATAGATTTTTTGCGGTTGAAATGACGTGGAAAGAACATTCATTCAACCAGTTTTTGCCCAGTGAGTAGGCTCTTCGTCTTCCTTTGTAAGTGTTTGTAAGTGTTTCTGAAAAGATCTCTGAAATAACTGGTGTGTTTTTGAAGGCGGAATTGTGTGTAATTCAATTGTATTATATAGAAGATATACAAGCTGCACATTAAATAGAATAGCAGAAAGCTTGGCTTTGAAGGACAGTTGTAGTGTTTTCCAACATAATGCCGTAACAGTCTATGACAGACAGCTCTTCTAAACTCCACTGTTTGAGGATTAGGGGGGAGAAATACGGTTATGAAAGATAGTGAATAAAACATGAGTCCTCTTCATGAGAGAAGAAGGCCTGATGCGTGAGTGATGTGTTTGAGCTGTTGAATTGGCCTGTCTTTATGACTGAGGGAAAATCCTGGCTCTGCACTTTCAGCTTGAGACGGGTACAGACTCTTATTCAGTGAAATGTTAAAGTATTCCGCTATCTTTGATATCAAAAATTAATTATTCAAATGACTAGAAACACCTTCTCTAATTTCAGACCCATCAGATCATCTGTAGTTTTCAATTATCATTAATAAGTGATAATTTGAATCGGGGCAATGGACAGTTTTTTTTATTAGATTCTCATTAATTAATATGAGGTTTTCTGAGGGCTATTTTCAGGGAGCGTCGTGTGTGTGTGGTGGGTGTGCATGTGTGCGTGTGTGCGTGTGTGTGTGTAAGAGAGAGGGAAAGGGAGAGAGAAAGGGAGAGAGAGATGAAAGAGAATGATTGAATGAAATCTGCTCCATTTAAACATCACACACATCACACTACTTCCCCCTCAATTCCACATCCTTATCCCCCCTCTCTCTCCTCCTTTCCCTCCTTCTCATCCTCTCTCTTCCCTATTCATCCCCCTCTGCCCACCTCTTTCTCTATCAGCGTTGAAAGGCACATGATCAAATAACACCTCATTCATTACGAAATGTGTTTTGTTCCCCAACCTCAGGCTGTTTCATATGTGTGTGTGCGTATGTGCGTGCATGTTTGTTTGTTTGTGAGTGTCGTATTATTAGTGCTTATTGCAGCAGTCGGACAGCTCAGGGAGATTGCCTATCACTGGTGACCTAATGTTTTAAAGAAACACGACTCACTGTGAGAAGATGTGTGCCTCACAGGCACAAAGGAGTGGGTGGAAATAAACAAGTGAAAATGGCCTGTATTGTTGGTAATGAGGTTCTGTGATGTTTGTGCTTCCCTGTCAGACTGAGGAACAGCTACAAGGAAATTAGATGAAAACACATCCACAGACACATAGACAGAGCCAGACCCAGACCTCTTAGTCAGGACCTCTTAGTGACAACATCATCTGCTTTCACTGTTTACTTCAAGACTCATAGGCCGTCAGAGTACTACCATTACATTGAATACTATTATCTACGCTAAGGTTAGCACCCAAGCACAGGAGGCTGCTGAGGGGAGAACGGCTCATAATAATGGCCAGAACGGAGCAAATGGTTTGGCATCAAACACCTGAAAACTATGTGTTTGATATATTTCATGCCATTCCACTGATTCCGCTCCAGTCATTACCATGAGCCCGTCCTCCCCAATTAAGTTGTCACTAAGCTAGCTATGGAGTGTGTCAACATTCACAACACTGTTTTAGCAACTGGATGCCCACTCCCATCCATGTCTGAATCTCCAGCTCTGAGAACGGTGTGAATAACACACCGCGTTGACTGGGTCTCTGTTTGGGGTTAGCTAGTCAGGCTAATGAGTGGGTTTGGGTGAGCTGTGGTCGGGTTGTTCCTGTAATCATCATCCATCAGTCCATCCATCAGTCTAGTCTCTTCAGGTGGGCTTCCCTGATGGAGAAGACATACAGAGTTCATTATACAACGCCATGATTGATTCCTCATCCTACTTAGTTCAATAGAGAGCTTTTCCATTTTGATATTGAGGGGCCAAGAGCTTTGGGAGTCTGTGACATTGAGATGGGTGGGGGAGAAGAGGGGGAGGGTGGTAAGGGAGAGGGGGGAGGGGGGAGGAGTGTTGATGAGGTGAGGGAGCATTAACGGAAGTGAGTTGGGATTACTCAAATGGAACTACACCTGTGTCCTCACTCTGACCAATTGGAGCGTTTAGTAAAAATGGACACTTGGGGCCACAGACGGCAGATTGAAAACCAAATAGTTAACACATCTGGACAGGTCTTGATGACATGGGTCATACTGTGCCGATCCAAGCCAATCCCAATGAAAGGCAGTGAATGGGGTAGTTATACAATTTCTAGTATATAAACGAAGCAGACGTTGTGCTGTTATGTGGTGGAAGGAATTTATTGTCTCTTCAGAGTTTTATGGAACATTTTATTTTATGACTTATATTATATAGTCAACCTTTTGTTCTAGCTACCTCTGTGTATGTACTGGCTTCATTTCTAGTAACCGGTCCCCCAGTCAACATCAGGACCCAGTGATGAGAGTACCAGACGTTTACATTTTGTTCATTTAGCAGGCACTCTTATCCAGAGCGACTTACAGTCAGTGCAGTGCTATTCCATTTTCAGTCAGCTCATTTACCTCACTCTCGGGTGACTCACTGTTATAGCAGAAAGGGGAACCAACACAGAGCTATTTACATGTTAATGACATCACAGTCACACCACAACACGTACACACCCTCACACACTTTTACACTCATCATATGCTGCTGCTACTCTGTTCTTTATTTTACTCTTATTATTATCTATCCTGATGCCTAGTCACTTTACCCTGCCTTCATGTATATATCTACCTCAAATACCTTATTATTATCTATCCTGATGCCTAGTCACTTTACCCTGCCTTCATGTACATATCTACCTCAAATACCTTATTATTATCTATCCTGATGCCTAGTCACTTTACCCTGCCTTCATGTATATATCTACCTCAAATACCTTATTATTATCTATCCTGATGCCTAGTCACTTTACCCTGCCTTCATGTACATATCTACCTCAAATACCTTATTATTATCTATCCTGATGTCTAGTCACTTTACCCTGCCTTCATGTTCATATCTACCTCAAATACCTTATTATTATCTATCCTGATGACTAGTCACTTTACCCTGCCTTCAGGTACATATCTACCTCAAATACCTTATTATTATCTATCCTGATGCCTAGTCACTTTACCCTGCCTTCAGGTACATATCTACCTCAAATACCTTATTATTATCTATCCTGATGACTAGTCACTTTACCCTGCCTTCAGGTACATATCTACCTCAAATACCTTATTATTATCTATCCTGATGCCTAGTCACTTTACCCTGCCTTCAGGTACATATCTACCTCAAATACCTTATTATTATCTATCCTGATGCCTAGTCACTTTACCCTGCCTTCAGGTACATATCTACCTCAAATACCTTATTATTATCTATCCTGATGCCTAGTCACTTTACCCTGCCTTCAGGTACATATCTACCTCAAATACCTTATTATTATCTATCCTGATGCCTAGTCACTTTACCCTGCCTTCATGTACATATCTACCTCAAATACTTTATTATTATCTATCCTGATGCCTAGTCACTTTACCCTGCCTTCATGTACATATCTACCTCAAATACCTTATTATTATCTATCCTGATGCCTAGTCACTTTACCCTGCCTTCAGGTACATATCTACCTCAAATACTTTATTATTATCTATCCTGATGCCTAGTCACTTTACCCTGCCTTCATGTACACTACCGTCCATAAATTTGGGGTCACTTAGAAATGTCCTTGTTTTTGAAAGAAAAGCACATTTTTTGTCCTTTAAAATAACTTAAAATTGATCAGAAATACAGTGTAGACATTGTTAATGTTGTAAATGTCTATTGTAGCTAGAAACGGCTGATTTTGAATGGAATATCAACATAGGCGTACAGAAGCCCATTATCAGCAACCATCACTCCTGTGTTCCAATGGCACGTTGTGTTAATCCAAGTTTATAATTTTAAAAGGCTAATTGATCATTAGAAAACCCTTTTGCAATTATGTTAGCACAGCTGAAAACTGTTGTCCTGATTAAAGAAGCAATAAAACAAGCCTTTTGACTAGTTTTGTATCTGGAGCATCAGCATTTGTGGGTTCGATTACAGGCTCAAAATGGCTAGAAAACAAAGAACTTTCTTCTGAAACTCATCAGTCTATTCTTGTTCTGAGAAATGAAGGCTATTCCATATGAGAAATTGCCAAGAAACTGAAGATCTGGTACAACGCTGTGTACTACTCCATTCACAGAACAGTGCAAACTGGCTCTAACCAGAATATAAAGAGTGGGAAGCCCCGGGGCACAACTGAGCAAGGGGACAAGTACATTAGAGTGTCTAGTTTGAGAAAAAGACGCCTCACATGTCCTCAACTGGCAGCTTCATTAAATAGTACCCTCAAAACACCAGTCTCAACGTGAAGAGGCATCTCAGGGATGCTGGCCTTCTAGGCAGAGTTGGGAAGAAAAAGTAATATCTCAAACTGGCCAATAAAAATGAAAAGTTTAAGATGGGCAAAAGAACACAGACACTGGACAGAGGAACTCTGCGTAGATGGCCAGCATCCCGGAGTCGCCTCTTCACTGTTGACGTTGAGACTGGTGTTTTGCGAGTACTAGTTAATGAAGCTGCCAGTTGAGGACTTGTGAGGCATCTGTTTCTCAAACTAGACACTCTAATGTACTTGTCATCTTGCTCAGATTTAAGCACCGGGGCCTTCCACTCCTCTTTCAATTCTGGTTAGAGCCAATTTGCGCTGTTCTGTGAATGGAGTAGTACACAGTGTTGTATCTTCAGTTTCTTGGAAATTTCTCACATGGAAGAGCCTTCATTTCTCAGAACAAGAATAGTCTGACGAGTTTCATAAGAAAGTTGTTTGTTTTTTGCCATTTTGAGCCTGTAATCAAACCCACACACGCAGATTTTTTGGTTGTTGATTTTTTTAGTTCACCTTTATTTAACCAGGTAAGCTAGTTGAGAACAAGTTCTCATTTACAACTGCGACCTGGCCAAGATAAAGCAAAGCAGTGCGACACAAACAATAACACAGTTACACATGGAATAAACAAACATTTAGTAAATAACACAATAGAAAAAAAGTCTATAGACAGTGTGTGCAAATGGTGTGAGGAGGTTAAGGCAATAAATAGGCCATAGTAGCGAAGTAATTACATTTTAGCAAATTAACACTGGAGTGATAGATGTGCAGATGATGATGTGCAAGTAGAAATACTGATGTGCAAAAGAGCAAAAAAGTAAATAAAAACAATATGGGGATGAGGTAGGTAGATTTGATGGGCTATTTACAGATGGGCTGTGTACAGCTGCGGCAATCGGTTAGCTGCTTAGATAGCTGATGTTTCAATTTATTGAGGGAGATATAAGTCTCCAACTTCAGCGATTTTTGCAATTCGTTCCAGTCATTGGCAGCATAGAACTGGAAGGGAAGGCGGCCAAAGGAGGTGTTGGCTTTGGGGATGGCCAGTGAGATACACCTGGATCGGTAGGATAGTCAGTTTTACGAGGGTATGTTTGGCGACGTGAGTGAAGGAGGCTTTGATGCGAAATAGGAAGCCGATTCTAGATTTCATTTTGGATTGGAGATGTGTAATATGAGTCTGGAAGGAGAGTTTACAGTCTAGCCAGACACCTAGGTATTTGTAGTTGTCCACATATTCTAAGTCAGAACCATCCAGAGTAATGATGCTAGTCGGGTGGGCGGGTGAGGGCACCGATCGATTGAAGAGCATGCATTTAGTTTTACTAGCGTTTAAGAGCAGTTGGAGGCCACGGAAGGAGTGTTGTATGGCATTGAAGCTTGTTAGGAGGTTTGATAACACAGTGTCCAAAGAAGGGCAAGATGTATACAGAATGGTGTCGTCTGCGTAGAGGTGGATTAGGGAATCACCTGCAGCAAGAGCGACATCGTTGATATATACAGAGAAAAGATTCGGGCTGAGAAAAGATTCGGGCTGAGAATTGAAGGCCAGTTTTATTGCTTCTTTAATCAGGACAACAGTTTTCAACTGTGCTAACATAATTTCAAAAGGGTTTTCTAGTAATCAATTAGCCTTTTAAAATGATAAACATGGATTGGCCAACACAATGTGCCATTGGAACACAGAAGTGATAGTTTCTGATAATGGGCCGCTGTACACCTATGTAGATATTTCATTAAAAATCAGCCGTTTCCAGCCACAATAGTCATTTACAACATTAACAATGTCTACATGTCAATATCGGGTGTATAAGAGGCGAAGTCAGGTGCAGGAGAGAAGGGAAATGTAACCAAGCGCACTTTAATATAGTTCCAAAATACGAGAGCACTACATAAATAAAAATGCGCTCAAAACCACGGAACATAACCACAGTAAAACGCGGAAATCAAACACCACAAAAAAACATGAAACAATTACACACAAAACATGATGGGAAACAGAGGGTTAAATACAAGTAGATTGATTGGGGAAATGATAACCAGGTGTGTATGGAAACAAGACAAGACAAATAGATAATAGAAAAATGGAGCGGCGATGGCTAGAAAGCCGGTGACGTCGATCGCCGAACGCCGCCTGAACAAGGAGAGGAGCCGACTTCGGCGGAAGTCGTGACACTGCACTGTATTTCGGATCAATTTGATGTGATTTTAATGGACAAAGAATGTGCTTTTCTTTCAAAGACAAGGACATTTCTAAGTGACCCCAAACTTTTGAATGGTAGTGTGTACATATCTACCTCAAATATCTCATACCCAGCACATTGATCTGGTACTGGTACTCCATGAATGTACAGTTGAAGTCAGAAGTTTACATACACTTAGGTTGGAGTCATTAAAACTTGTTTTTCAACCACTCCATAAATTTAATGTTAACAAACTATAGTTCTGGAGAGTTGGTTAGGACATCTACTTTGTGCATGACACAAGTAATATTTCCAAAAATCGTTTACCGACAGATTATTTCACGTATAATTCACTGTATCACAATTTCAGTGAGTCAGAAGTTTACATACACTAAGTTGTGCTTTAAATAGCTTGGAAATTCCAGAAAATTCTGTCATGACTTTAGAAGTTCTTGATAGAATAATTGACATCATTTGAGTCAATAGGTGGTGTACCTGTGGATGTATTTCAAGGCCTACCTTCAAATCCAGTGCTTCTTTGTTTGACATCATGGGATAATCAAAAGCAGCCAAAACCTCAGAAAAAAATTGTGGACCTCCACAGGTCTGGTTCATCCTTAGGAGCAATTTCCAAACGCCTGAAGGTACCACGTTCATCTGTACAAACAATAGAACGCAAGTATAAATACCATGGGACCACGCAGCTGTCATACCGTTCAGGAAGGAGACGCGTTCTGTCTCCTAGAGATGAATGTACTTTGGTGCGAAAAGTGCAAATCAATCCCAGAACAACAGCAAAGGACCTTGTGAAGATCCTGGAGGAAACAGGTACAAAAGTATCTATATCCACAGTAAAACGATTCCTATATCGACATAACCTGAAAGGCCGCTCAGCAAGGAAGAAGCCACTGCTCCAAAACTGTCATAAAAAAAGCCTGACTATGGTTTGCAACTGCACATGAGGACAAAGATCGTACTTTTTGGAGAAATGTCCTCTGGTCTGATGAAACAAAAATAGAACTGTTTGGCCATAATGTTTGTAGGAAAACATCTCAAGACATCAGTCAGGAAGTTAAAGCTTCCTGACTGATGGCCAATGGACAATGACCCTAAGCATACTTCCAAAGTTGTGGCAAAATGGCTTAAGGACAACAAAGTCAAGGTATTGGAGTGGCCATCACAAAGCCCTGACCTCAATCCAATAGACAATTTGTCGGCAGAACTGAAAAAGCGTGTGCGAGCAAGGAGGCCTACAAACCTGACTCAGTTACACCGGCTCTGTCAGGAGGAATGGACCACAATTCACCCAACTTATTGTGTGAAGCTTGTAGAAGGCTACCCGGAATGTTTGACCCAAGTTAAACAATATAAAGGCAATGCTACCAAATACTAATTGACTTTATGTAAACTTCTGACCCACTGGGAATGTGATGAAAGAAATAAAAGCTGAAATAAATCATTCTCTCTACTATTATTCTGACATTTCACGTTCTTAAAATAAAGTGGTGATCTTAGCTGACCTAAGACAGGGAATTGTTACTAAGATTAAATGTCAGGAATTGGGAAAAACTGAGTTTAAATGTCTTTGGCTAAGGTGTATGTAAAATTCCCACTTCAACAGTACATACATTTTTGTGTATTTAATCTTATTCCTCTTGTGTTAGTTACAATTCTTTTTCTTCTTTTTTTTTCACTGAATCATTCGGGAACGGTTTGAACAAGCATTTCACTGTGAAGTCTGCACCAGTTGTTTTCAGCACGTGATGAACACAATTTAATTTGTTTTGAATAAAACTACACTGAGTGGAAATTGACATGGCGATGACATCACAGTCACCTACAGTAAGCACACACTCACATACACACACAAACACACGTACACATACACGCTCACACACACCATAAATCACAGACACAGATTGTGTCTTTACATAACAAGGAAGTCATGCAAGAAAATTTGTATCTCCTCTCCAAGCTGCCACTGGGCAGAGTAGAAAATGTGACTATTGATAAGGATGACAGATGACACCCTCATTATCTCTGATCAAGCACTTCTCTTCCACTTTACATGAAGACGGAATCATATTAATGTCAGAGAGGGGATGAAGACGTAGCGTACAGAGCAAAGACCAAGAAAGAGGTGTGGAGGGAGGGAGGGAGGGAGGGAGGGAGGGAGGGAGGGAGGGAGGGAGGGAGGGAGGGAGGGAGGGAGGGAGGGAGGGAGGGAGGGAGGGAGGGAGGGAGGGAGGGAGGGAGGGAGGGAGGGAGGGAGGGAGAAAAGAACGGCAGGGAGGGAGGGGCGGATAGAGGGAGGGAGGGGGATCATGTGGAAGTGGGGAGTGAGAAAGAAGGTCTGTTCATATGGTTTGTGATACGTGGGTTGAGGGCTATGGTGTCTTGTTGTCTGTGGTGGCGGTGTGAAACACCCAGACAGAGGGGGGAGAGGTGGGGTGTGTTAGAGTGAGAGAATGGTAAGTGGGTATACAATGCCTTGCAAAGATATTCACCCCTTTGGTGTTTTTCCTATTTTGTTGCATTACAACCTGTAATTTAAATGGATTTTTATTTGGATATCATGTAATGGACATACACAAAATAGTCCAAATTGGTGAAGTGAAATGAAAAAAAATTATTGTTTCAAAAAATTCAAAAATATTCTAACGGAAAAAGTGGTGCGTGCGCATGTATTCACCCCCTTTGCTATGAAGCCCCTAAATAAGATCTGGTGCCACCAATTACCTTCAGAAGTCACAGAATTACTTAGATTGCACACAGGTGGACTTTATTTAAGTGTCACATGATGTCAGTATACGTATATACACCTGTTCGGAAAGGCCCCAGAGTCTGCAACACCACTAAACAAGGGGCACCACCAAGGAGCTCTCCAAACAGGTCAAGGACAAAGTTGTGGAGAAGTACAGATCAAGGTTGGGTTATAAAAAAAACTCTGAAACTTTGAACATCCCACGGGGCACCATTAAATGTTAAGAATATGTCACCACAACAAATCTGCCAAGAGAGGGCCGCCCACCAAAACTCACAGACCAGGCAAGGAGGGCATTAATCAGAGAGGAAACAAAGAGACCAAAGATAACCCTGAAGGAGCTGCAAAGCTCCACAGCGGAGATTGGAGTATCTGTCCATAGGACCACCTTAAGCCATACACTCCACAGAGCTGGGCTTTACAGAAGAGTGGCCAGAAAAAAGCCGTTGCTTAAAGAAACAAATAAGCAAACACGTTTGGTGTTTGCCAAAATGCATGTGGGAGACTCCCCAAACATATGGAAGAAGGTATTCTGGTCAGATGAGACAAAAATTGAGCTTTTTGGCCATCAAGGAAAACGCTATGTCTGGCGCAAACCCAACCCCAGTGAAACATGGTGGTGGCAGCATCATGCTGTGGGGATGTTTTTCATCGGCAGGGACTGGGAAACTGGTCAGAATTGAACTGGGAAACTGGTCAGAATTGAAGGATTGATGGATGGTGCTAAATACAGGGAAATTCTTGAGGGAAACCTGTTTCAGTCTTCCAGAGATTTGAGACTGGAACGGAGGTTCACCTTCCAGCAGGACATTGACCGTAAGCATACTACTAGAGCAACACTTGAGTTGTTTAAGGGGAAACATTTAAATGTCTTGGAATGGCCTAGTCAAAGCGCAGACCTCAATTCAATTGAGAATCTGTGGTATGACTTAAAGATTGCTGCTCACCAGCGGAACCCATCCATCTTGAAGGAGCTGGAGCAGTTTTGCCTTGAAGAATGGGCAAAAATCCCAGTGGCTAGATGGGCCAAGCTTATAGAGACATACCCCAAGAGACTTGCAGCTGTAATTGCTGCAAAAGGTGGATCTACAAAGTACTACAAAGTATTGACTTTGGGGGGGTGAATAGTTATGCATGCTCAAGTTTTCTTGTCTTATTTCTTGTTTGTTTCACAATAAAAAATATTTTGCATCATCAAAGTGGTAGGCATGTTGTGTAAATCAAATGATACAAACCCCCCAAAAATTGATTTTAATTCCAGGTTGTAAGGCAACAAATAGGAAAAATGCCAAGGGGGTGAATACTTTCGCAAGCCACTGTATAAAATGTAGAATAGTGTATGCAAAGATGTGGGGAAGGGGTGATGGGGTGGAGGTGTGAATGGGATTGCGTTTGTAGGGGATGTATGTGAAGGGTTTGATTGCAAGTGTGTGTGCGCCTGTGTTTGTGTGTGTGCGTACATGCACGTGGAGGACATGGTCACTACGCTGTGAGTCTTTCTGTGTGTGTGGTTGGTGTTGAGGCTGCCAGCTCTCTGCATGCTTAATCTTCCGTAGTGAAGCCACTGTTTTCACTGCTCAGACAACAAAATGCTGATGTACTGTAGCTAGAGGAGTTGTAGCTGGCTGTCACCTTGGGGTTGACACAGCAGACTATGGGAGAGCCTGGTTACTGCCTGTCACCTGACAGCATCAACAAGAGGCCAGTTCCCACTCTGCCCTCTTTTATCAACATGAACGACAGGATTGGAAGAGTGTGGAAAGGGTGATGCTGAGCAACAAAGAGAGAAAGTAGAGAAAGAGAGAGTCCTGCATTATTTCCAATGAACAAGAGATATGAAGGGACAGAGGAGGCGGAAGCTAGGCCGGCGAGAGAGTTCTGAATGAATTCAAGTGTACAAGAACCCAACAGACTACGTAGGTGGAAGCCTTTAGCTGAGCACTGGAGACAGAAACCAGGAAAGAAAGAAAGTGAGTGAAAGAGAGGGAGAGAGAGTGTCCAGCTCCATGCTGGTCTTTAATGAGGAGCAGGGAATCCTATTAGGAAGATAAGATGGAGGCCCCTTTCATAAAACAGCCATTCACATCCCTTCCTGAAGATCTCTTTATGAGCACGCTCATATTTTTAACAAGAGCCAGAGAGGGAGCCTCGGAGCCCTGCAGGCAGGACAGCACATCCACAGCACAGCCACACACCTGGTGAACTCTGGGGAGAGGACGGAGATTCATGGCTCCCACTGGGAGGCTTTTAGGGTACATCTACCAACCTCTTTCTCTCTCTCTTTTCTGCTCTCTATCCTCATTATTCTTCTGTTTGTTGCTCTATGGACTGCCATTGTGTTGGTACCTCATCCCGCCTCTCTCTTTCTCTCTCTCTCTCTCTCTCCTTTCTCTCTCCATCTCCCTCCCCCTCGCTCTCTTGGCCTCTCTCTAGTTTCCTTTTTCCATTGTGTCTATTCCCAATAGATGTTAGTGTGAGGATTTTCCATCCCACGTAAGAGTGATGAAATTACCTATGGAAACATTGTCTTAAGCTGCGCTGAACCTCAGTAACAACCATTTCTGGGGAGATGTTTTCCTCCAATGCTGGGAGACAGAACAGAAGACACTTTATTTCCCATGACAGCAAATAAAACAGAGAAACTGTATGTAATAAACCAGCCAGTTTGTTGTTATGAAGGCTAAGGGAAACACTCTCTCTCTCTTTCTCTCTCTCTCTCTCTTTGTTGTCCCTGACTTGAGTAGCTCTAAAATGAGGACATCTGGCATGTCTACACGTTTGAGTTGGACCCCAGAATTGATGTTTGGCAGGTTTGGTTGGGCCTACAGAAAGGCAATGTTGGATACAGCTCCAGTCTGGGTGAAATCCTCCTCTATAAGACGTTGGGATTAGGAAGCAAACACTACTGGCTGTGTGCAGATGGAGGGTTTTAAACACTGCTGGCTGTGTGCAGATGGAGAATTTTGAACACTACTGGCCGTGTGCAGATGGAGCATTTTAATCCAACACACACTCTACCCTGCAGACGCTGCCTTGGACGGCACTGCCAAAACAGAGCAGGGCGACGAGAAGTGGCGGAACGGAGGGAGAGGGGGGGAGAGGGAGAGAGAGAATCATTTTTGCGAGTAAAAGATCAGCACTGTTCAGCAAATCATCTCATCTCAAAGCAGAACAAAGGAAAGACACCTGGAGAGAGAAGAAAGGCAGAAAGCTGAAAGAGGCGTTAACGAAACAGGAGGACAAATTCCCTTTTGATCGATAGTTCAGTGTCTCTGCCTCGGGCCATTCCCTGGCCATTTTCTCTGCAGGATTCCCGGAGGCTGGGCTAGGCGCTCTGAATGACAGGATGAACCGGTGGAACATTAGAACGCCCGCTGTGCACTGGTTTCCTCTGCTCAGGACAACCTGCACTCTGCTACGCCTCATTGAGCCCAGTCTGGAGCACCCACTGTGTTTAAACATATCATCATCATTCACTAGCGATACGGACACAGGGATAATGGTAATATGAGCTGTTTACACACACTATGGGAGCATTCACAGATTCAGAATGTTCTCAGCAGCGGTCTTCCATGAAATGTGATGTTAGCGATGGGCTTTGTTGTTGTTGTCGTTTATATGCTGCTCGAAGTTCAGGTTTGACCTGAAATAGACCTGCCACTTTGAAGGTCAAAATTGTATCTTCATTTTCAAAGCACATTAATAATACGAGAGAGAAGGAGATTAAAGGACAGAGAGAGATAGAGTGGTGTACAATAAATGTAAAATGTTGTTTTTTTAAACAATAAGGCCCGAGGGGGTGTGGTATATGGCTAATATACAATGGCTAAGGGTTGTTTATTTGCACGACGCAACGCGGAGTGCCTGGACACAGCACTTAGCCGTGGTATATTGGCCATATACCACTAACCCCTGAGGAGCCTTATTACTATTATAAACTGGTTACCAACACAGTAAGGCAAGAAACTTATAATAAATACATTCCACCAGAAGAAGTAGTCCTGACAAAAGTCTCATTGCTAGACTGGTTGCTATGCAACAACCACAGGCTAGCTAGCAAGCTTACATTAGATGTATGCAAAAACCAAGCATTAGCGCCACTTCTAGAGTGACTAATAATTGACAATTATTTATTCATGTTGATCTGAATGTTGCAATTTTTTGTGAAAAATGTGAAAAAATTGTCCCATGTTATCGTTTGTTGTTGGCTTGCCCATGTTGTCGTTTGTTGTTGGCTTGCCCATGTTGTCGTTTGTTGTTGGCTTGCCCATGTTGTCGTTTGTTGTTGGCTTGCCCATGTTGTCGTTTGTTGTTGGCTTGCCCATGTTGTCGTTTGTTGTTGGCTTGCCCATGTTGTCGTTTGTTGGCACCACACTGCTGGAAACTGGGGGAGTTGTTGCTGTGTTGTCAGAGAGAATAGTGCTCCACCGCTTTCAGATTTGGCCTCCAGTAACTTTGAAGAAAGGTTTTGAATCTGTGTTCTCTGACAGACAGTATTTTTTGTACCTCTATTTCTCATGCCTCTGTCATCCCACAGTTTCTGGATCATGGTGGTTGGAAGGCAGTGGTCTGTGGAAATCTTTGGCAGCATTTCTGCGAGGGTGTTCCTGTGTACCTGAAACATAAGACAAAATAACGTTAGCTAATAGTTAGGCCTACATAGCTACTGGTTATATTGTCAGGGAACATTAGAATGATTTAGCTAGCTAACAGTTACATACCATATGTAGCCGTTCACTGGTGGACAGCTTTATCGCACCCCTCTTCCCACAACATCTTAATTACGCCGACAGACACGTTGCTTCTCATTGTGAATTCGGTGTCCTTCTGTATACTCCATGCCACTGAGAGGTGGGTCATTGATGTGTCAGTTCAATCCAGCTCTGAGTCCAGCGTAGCAGTTAATCCCATATTCTTCGGCATTTATGTTTCTCACTGAACCATGCAAGTTCCATATAATGACGTTCAGCTCCGTTTTTGTTGTATTCCCAAATTCACAATGTATCCCTTTTTCTGCCCACCAGTTAGTGAAGCAGGTAAGTGCCCACTTTGTTTGTTTCACAACGTTCTTTTCGTTTCGGTTTCTCTCAAGTTAATCTAAACACTTATTTTGTACATCGACATCTCAAACTACTGTTGATGTAGCCATTTTATCAAGGTGAAAAGGCTCAACGATATAAAGGTGAAAAGGCTAAACGTCATAGTCATGGTATACGGTCTCACATACACACGGTTAGCCAATCAGTATCCAGTATCCAAACTACCCGGTTTATAACTGTGGTTCACATGTCCAGATACTTTGGGGGGAATTTATTAGCTCATACAAGACTTGCCTAGGTTGTACTTCAGTATCACCTCCCTCTCACTGGGTACCCCCCACTGATGAACTGAAAACCATCTTCCAAAAAGAGAAACCCTTCGGCTGAAATGTCTGGCTGGTTGACGCTTGAAAGTTCCAAGTCTTCAGCTATACTTCTGTACTTCTGCTCCCTGCAAAGTCAAGCTGCCTTCTCTCATCTCCCGGTGGAGGTTTCAGGGTACTCTGGGCGCGTGCAAAATAAATCAGTTGGAGGTGGAGGAGGTGGAGAAACATAAAATATCACCCGGGGGGGGGGGGGGCAGTAATTAACTGAACCTATCCGAGTCGAGCAGAGTCGGAAATAAGGGAAGGGGAACTCATGGAGGAGGCAGTGTTCTCCCCTCTCTAGAGTTACACAAGCGAGTCCACAACAATACAGTATCAGTGCAAGGGTGGATTAGCGACATGCTGTTTTTGTGAAGGGAGCTAATCTATGTGCTAATTAAAACTGTTACTCCACAGTGCAGTCATTAAAGCCCAGCTCATTCATTACACCCGTTTATTTAAAGCCACTCTGTGATTAGTACAAGCGAGAAAGTGTCTCTGAAGCTTTGGATGTAACCCTCTCCACAAGAAGTGCTCTGATGATGATGATGATGAAGAAGAGGGGGTCAAAAAGAGAGAGAGAGAGAGAGAGAGAGAGAGAGAGAGAGAGAGAGAGAGGAAAACAGGATGTTCCCCTCCACAAGTAGATTCTGATTATAGTGAAAACGAGAGTAGAGAGAGATACAGACAGAGGTAGGGTAGACAGTGTCATATTCCCCATAAGGCTGAATCTGTTATGGAAGGCATATGAAGGAAAGAGGGATTTATATTCCACAAGAGGCTGAGGGATGAGGGGAAGAGGCTGGGGCTAAGGAAGAGAATATGTCCCCAGGGGATATGGGGGGGGGGGGGGTTAAGTGCACTTCTGAGAGTGTTATACTGTCAATGACGGAGGCTGAGAAGGAAGGAAGGAGTAATGGTTGTTAGAGAGAGCAAGAAAGAGACTAGGGGCTCAATTCAATCCGTATCGCCTAAGTTAAGCGCCATAACGCTTTAAATGTATTGGTAATTTCCGATTGAGCCGACATATGCAATGTTTACCTTGAATGCAGTCTCTGCAAAAGTGGGAACATTGCATATAGCGCTGAACTTCGGCATTACGGATTGAATCGAACTCCCCATCTCATCATCCAAGAAGTTATGGAGAAGACCAAATGAGTCAAATATATCCAGAGTGGAATATATCCATCCCATCTGAGATATGAGGTCTTGGCTCTAGCTAGAGTAGCTTGGTTTCTCATTTAAAGAGAAGAAAGGATAGTCTGGTGTCGGTTTGAAGGAGTTTTAAGTAATCGGTGGGAAGAGTGAACACAGGAAATGGGAGGCTTCTGCCCTCAGAGCAGCACAGAGAGAAGGATTAATATTCTGCACCATACTGGCTTAACCCTACCGGTCAAACCTAATACCCAATGGTTACTACATTAAGGTAGCGAGAGAGGGGAGAGAAAGTGAGGAGGATGGAGCAGGGCCGGCTCCAGGCATAAGCGACATAAACGGTCACTTAAGGCCCCCTGGCTGCTAGGGGAACTCAATCAGGGTCTCAAATTACTGTTGAGAGTTAGAATGGTAGAGTACACAAGGAGCAATTTATTTTTTTATTATGCATTAGCAGTTTTTCTCTTGTTATGTCAGTCACTGACAGTCACTCAATTAGCATGTCAGCTAACAATGTTTTGATTGATATGTTGGTTTTGCCAGCTATCAAAAATGGTAGTTATCATGGCCGAATACCGACTGGGTACACAGGTCAGGTGCACAAGGGCCCTGACCTGGAGGCCCCCATTGATTTTGTTAGTCACTCTCACTCAGATATCATTAACATGGCATAAGTCTTAGCAAAATATCTGCCCCATGGCAAAATGAGTAGAATTGCATGAAATTTGTTTTCAAATGACAAAATGTTCATTCTGTCCCATGGAAAAATGTGTAGTATTGCAGCAAGCTTGCTTTTAGCAAGGAGGGGGGGCACTCAAATGTTTTGCCCGTGAGGCGGGGGGGGGGGGGGGGGGGGGGCACTACTAAATCTCGCTCAAGGCCCCCAAAAGGCTAGGGCCAGCCCTGGGATGGGGAGTCAGGGGAGCAATGGAGAGTGAGAGGGAGAGTAGGGGAGGCAGACAGAGAAGGAAAAAAATCTAAGAGAATGGAGAGAGAGGAACTAGAGTGTAAGAAAAAGACACACACACACACACACACACACACACACACACACACACACACACACACACACACACACACACACACACACACACACACACACACACAAGGGAAACCCAAAGAAATCTCCTGCAGGTGCTCTATATCCTCAGGAGTCCAGAGGCTCAGGAAAACAGTGCAACAACAATCCAGCCCACCTCATTAGTGAGGTGTGTGTGTGTGTGTGCGTGTGTGTGTGTGTGTGTGTGTGTGTGTGTGTGTGTGTGTGTGTGTGTGTGTGTGTGTGTGTGTGTGTGTCAAATCAAATCAAATTGTATTTGTCACATGCTTCATAAACAACAGGTGTAGATTAACAGTGAAATGCTTACTGATGGTCCCTTCCCAACAATGCAGAGAGAAACAGAATATAAATAGTAGAAAATAAAGAAGAAGAAAAATAATAACACAAGGAATAAATACACAATGAGTAACGATAACTTGGCTATATACACTGGGTACCAGTGCCGGGTCAATGTTTTTGGCTCTGTACTCCAGCACTTTTGATTTAAAATGATACAATGACTATGAAGTTGAAGTGTAGACTGTCAGCTTTAATTTGGGGGTATTTTCATCCATATCGGGTGAAATGTTTAGACATTCAGTAGGTCCCCAAAAGCGTTAGGACAAATTCACTTCTATGTAGTAAAAAGTTAAGTATTTGGTCGCATATTCATAGCACGCAATGACTACATCAAGCTTGTGACTCTACAGATGCACAAATATCATACCCCCAAGACATGCTAAACTTTCACCATTACAATAACAAGGGAGGTTAGCTTTTTGGGGGGGGTATGATGTTAGTGCATCTGTAACTTTCTAAGCGGTTCACCTGATATGGATGAAAATAGTACCTTCAAATTAAAGCTGACAGTCTGCACTGTAACCTCATAGTCATTTTGTAATTTCTAATCCAAAGTGCTGGAGCCAAAACAACAGAGCCACAAAGCCAAAAAAACAAAAAATGTGTCACTGTCCCAATACTTTTGAAGCTCAGTGCATTCGGAAAGTATTCAGACCCCTTGACTTTTTCAACATTTTGTTCCATTACAGCCTTATTCAGAAATGGATTACATAGTTTTTTCCCCCTCATCAATCTACACACAATACCCCATAATGACAAAGCAAATACAGGTTTTTAGTAATGTTTGCAAATGTATTAAAAATGTAAAAAATGAAATATCACGTTTACTTTAGTATTCAGACCCTTTACTCAGTACTTTGTCGAAGCACCTTTGGCAGCAATTACAGCCTCAAGTCTTCTTGGGTATGACGCTACAAGCTTAGCACACCTGTATTTGGGGAATTTCTCCCATTCTTCTCTGCAGATCCTTTCAAGCTCTGTCAGGTTGGATGGGGAGCGTCCCTGCACAGCTATTTTCAGGTCTCCCCAGAGATTTTCAATCAGGTTCAAGTCCGGGCTCTGGCTGGGCCTCTCAAGGACATTCAGAGACTTGTCCCGAAGCCACTCCTGCGTTGTCTTGGCTGTGTGCTTTGGGTCGTTGTCCTGTTGGAAAGTGAACCTTTGCTCCCTGTCTGAGATCCTGAACGCTCTGGAGCAGGTTTTCATCAAGGATCTCTCTGTACTTTGCTCTGTTCATCTTTCCCTCGACCCTGACTAGTCTCCCAGTCCCTGCTGCTGAAACACATCCCCACAGCATGATGCTGCCACCACCATTCTTCACCGTAGGGAGAGTGCCAGGTTTCCTCCAGACTTGACGGTTGGCATTCAGGCCAAAGAGTTCAATCTTGGTTTCATCAGACCAGAGAATCTTGTTTCTGAGAGTCCTTTAGGCATCTTTTGGCAAGCTCCAAGCAGGCTGTTCACGACTGCCAAGATAATCCTTCTACCTGACAGGTGTGGCATATCAAGAAGCTGATTAAACAGCATGATCATTACACAGGTGCCCCTTGTGCTGGGGACAATAAAATGCCACTCTAAAATCTGCAGTTTTGTCACAGCATGCAATGCCATAGATATCTCAAGTTTTAAGGGAGCGTGCAATTGGCATGCTAATTGTAACGGGTGTCGTAAGGATTAGACCAAAATGCAGCAGGAACGTGTATACTCATCTTCTTTTTAATGTTGATGAAGGAAAACAAACAAATCACGTATACAAAAACAATAAACGACACTCAACAGTCCTGGCAGGTGTACAGACACAAAACAGGAGACAACTACCCACAAATCCCATAGGAAAACCACCCCTCTTAAATAAGACCTTCAATTAGAAGCAACAAGGAGCAGCTGCTTCCAATTGAAGGTCAACCCCATTAACTAAACATAGACATAGAAAGACTAGAACTAACATAGAAATAAACTAACAAAAACATAGCCCAAAAACCCCGGAACGCTCTAAACAAACACCCGTCTTACATAATAACATAACCCAACAAACCCCGAACCACATAAAACAAACACCCCTGCCACGTCCTGACCAAACTACAATAACAAATAACCCCTTTACTGGTCAGAACGTGACTGTACCCCCCCCAAAGGTGCAGACCCCGGACGCACCTTAAACAAAAAACACAAAAAGAATCCCAAACTAAAGGGAGGGAAGGGAGGGTGGCCACCATCACTGACGGTTCTTGTGCTACACCCCCCCCCCCCCTCCCCAACACACCTACTATGGAGGTGGCTCAGGCTCCGGCCTTACTCCCCAACCTAACCTGTCCACCACTGATAAATATTTATTAAATGTTACCCCTCCCGAAGTCTCTGGGCTATGGCGCATCGCTGAAGACCTCGGGCTGATGTGCGTTGCTGGAGACCTCAGGCTGATGCGCGTCGCTGGAGATCTCACAGCTGAAGGGCGACTCTGGCTGCGACGATTCCGGACTGTAGGGCGACTCTGGCTGCACCGATTCCGGACTGTAGGGCGACTCTCGCTGCGCCGATTCCGGACTGTAGGGCGACTCTCGCTGCGCCAATTCCGGACTGTAGGGCGACTCTTGCTGCGCCGGTTCCGGACTGTAGGCCGTCTCTCGCTGCGCCGGTTCCGGACTGTGGGCCGTCTCTCTGCTCCGGACTGTTGGCCATCTCTCTCGGCTCCGGACTGTGGGCTGTCTCTCTCAGCTCCGGACTGTGGGCTGTCTCTCTCAGCTCCGGACTGTGGGCTGTCTCTCTCAGCTCCGTACTGTGGGCCGTCTCTCTCGGCTCCGGACTGTGGGCCGTCTCTCTATGGGGCACTGTCGCCGGAAGCTCTAGACGGGGCACTGTAGCCAGACACTCTGGACGGGGCACTGTTGGTGGAAGCTCTGGATGAGGCACTGTTGCCGGAAGCTCTGGACGAGGCACTGTTGCCGGAAGCTCTGGACGAGGCACTGTTGCCGGAAGCTCTGGACGAGGCACTGTCGTCAAAGCTCTGGACGGGGACTGCGCACTGAAGGCCGGATGCGTGGGGCTGGCTTAAGAAGTGCCAGACCAGGGACATGCACCACAGGGCTAGTGTGAGGAGCAGGAGCAGAATGAGCTGGACTGGGCTGACACACTGGAGGCCTGGTGCGTGGGGCTGGTACTGGAGGTACCAGACTGGAGACACGCACCCCAAGGCTAGTGTGAGGAGCGGGAACAGGATACACCGGGCCATGGGTAAGCACTGGAGGTCTGGAGCGCACCTCCTGCACAACCCGTCCTGGCTGGATGGTAATAGTAGCCATTGTACAAGCGGAGTGCTGGCACAGGGCGAACTGGGCTGTGCAGAGGCCTGATGGTTGTCCTCCTTCCAGGCTGGATGCCCACTCTAGCACGGCACTTGCGAGGGGCTGGGATCGCTCACACCGGACTGTGCATGCGCATGGGCGAGATCGTGCGCACTTCCGCATACTCCGGCGCTCTCCACTCCATACGCTCCCCATAATAAGCACGGGTAGTTGGCTTAGGGCTCACCCTTGGCCCAGCCAAACTACCCGTGTGCCCCCCCCAAAACATTTCTTGGGGGTGCCTCTCGTGCTTCCCAATCACACTTTGTGGTACACACACACACACAAACACACACACACACACACACACACACACACACACACACACACACACACACACACACACACACACACACACACACAAACACACACACAAACACACACACACTAACACACACAAACACACACACATTTGATCCTACATGCTCTCTCTACTGCCTCTTCTAATAACACACACTCACACACAAACACAAACACACACACAAACACACACACACTCACACACACAAACACACACACAAACACACACAAACACACACAAACACACACTAACACACAAGCACACACACTCACACACAAACACACTAACACACACACTCACAAACAAACACATTCACACACACACTCACACACAAACACATTCACACACACACTCACACACAAACACACTTACACACCAGTTCAGCAGTTAGCCCTGTCTCTGAAAAGAGCTAAGAAGCAAATGTGTCATCTCACCCACATAATCACTCAATCATTTCTGCCTGATAACCACATGTGCGTGCACACACATACACACAAACTATGCATTGCTAGGGCACACACATACACAATATAGTTTTTTACAATCACTTTGGCACTAATTTCAGAACCTTGTGGTTTTTTTTCTAAACTCTAGACACAACTCAAAACGGTCATCACTTGTAACACAGGCTGTCCAATGTTCAAAACATTGCATTTTGCCTTCATATCTTTAAAGAAGCCTTGCACTTGCAGAATCATTGATTTAAATAACTCACCTATCAAGATACCATAGGAACATTCATTTAGATCACCCACACACAAGATACCGATAGTTTCACTGTGCAGTTGTTCGTACAATCAATAAATATTGTAGTACAAAATATGTGATACATGTTTCATTATGGTACTACACGTAAATACATCACTGTAAAAGGACTAGTAGAGAGAATACTACAGACACAGTGGAATCATTGAACAAAATCTGAAATGTATTGATGAAATACAATAAAATCACAACATAGGTTTCTTTGAATCAAAGCAAAAATAATTAGCTACAAAAAAGACCTGGCTTATTGTAAAAAGCAAAACAAAGGATTGATTACTGTACTTCTATATTTCAATCAATCCTGTCTTGTGGATTTGGCCACAGGTTCTTATCCACATCACAATGGATGTTTTCATTAGCCAAATATCTTGGGAAGAATCTTCGGGCATGGCGAATCCAGGCCCGACACTGGTTTGCAGTGATGTCATTGCATGCGTCATCCATGGCCTGGAGAAGTGCGGCCTGTACGTGAGGGCGCCAATCATATACCTTCCACCTCCATTTGCAGAAAAATTGAGAGTATGGGGGTAAGTATAGGGTGGTAAATTGTGGATGGGCCTGAAACCATGTTTGCACCACTTGAGCATGGTGGAACCTGACATTATCCCACATAATGACATAGGTCACGCCATCAGCTCTACAGACCTGATTTAGCTCATCAAGGAAGGTTACAAGGAGAGCTGCATTATATGATCCAATACGAGGTCTGCGTCCCACCACACCATCTTCTGATATAGCCGTACACATGGTGAGGTTAGCCCCACGTTGTCCAGGTACTTGGATGGTTTCCCGCTGGCCAATGAAATTCTGACCTCTCCTCCTTGTCTTGGCCAGGTTGAAGCTTGCCTCATCCAAAAATAGGAATTTGTGATGGTTTTTGTCAGCATCCAGCTCCATCACCAACTAAAAATACATTTTGGAAAGAGAATTACTGATTCATTTGGGGGGAATTTTTCACAACAGGCATCTTGAAACTGAACATACCTGAACATACTCAGTCCTCAGTTGCTTCACTCTGTCTGAATTTATTTCAAAAGGCACACATTATAGCTGTTTTAGAGACACCTGGTGCCTTTTCAGGATGCGTGCAATAGTCGGCAAATTTATGGCTTCCACATTGTTGAACATGTCGTCATTGTCCAAGATGTGCTGCCGAATTTCTGTAAGGAGAATATCATTTCTGGCACGAACCAAATTGACCACAGCCTGCTCTTGTTGGTCAGTCAGAATTTTGCCTCTGCCTCCCCTATTTGGCCAAGTCTCAATTGTGCAGGGAAAATTACAGTAAGAACACATTTAGTCACATCACCTACTCTGTGGTACACATTGGCATGCAGTATATAGTCATTTGACAATTGAGAGTAGCCTAATGTTTAGTGCATGCTGAAGACTTACCGGTTCTCATTGAGGAAAGTTCTGATGATTGAGGCCACGGTTGATCTTCTGAGGTTTGGTTTAAACATTGTAGCTGCATCAGTCAAATAAAATAAAATAAAATCGAACTTTATTTGCCACATGCGCTGAATACAAGAGTAGACTTTACTGTGAAATGCTTACTTACAAGCCCTTAACCAACAGCACAGTTCAAGAAGAAGAAAATGTTTACCAAGTAGACTAAAATAAAAAATTATAATAAAAAGTAACACAATAAGAATTACAATAACGAGGCTATATACAGGGGCACCAGTACTGAGTCAGTGTGCAGGGGTACAGGCTAGTTGAGGTAATCTGTACATGTAGGTGGGGGCGAAGTGACTATGCATAGGTAACAAACAAACAGCGAGTAGCAGCAGTGTACAAGGGGGGGCGGGTGAGGGGGGGTGTCAGTGTAAATTGTCCGTTGCCAATTTTTATGAATTGTTCAGCAGTCTAATGGCTTGGGGGTAGAAGCTGTTGAGGAGCCTTTTGGTCCTAGACTTGGCACTCCGGTACCGCTTGCCGTGCGGTAGCAGAGAAAACAGTCTATGACTTGGGTGACTGGGGTCTCTGACAATTTTCTGGGCTTTCTTCTGACTCCGCCTAATAAATAGGTCCTGGATGGCAGGAAGCATGGTGTACTGGGCCATTCGCACTGCCCTCTGTAGCGCCTTACGGTCAGATGTCAAGCAGTTGCCATACCAGGCGGTGATGCAACCGGTCAGGATGCTCTCGATGGTGCAGCTGTAGAACCTTTTGAGGATCTGGGGGCCCATGCCAAATCTTTTTAGTCTCCTGAGGGAGAAAAGGTTTTGTCGTGCCCTCTTCACGACTGTCTTGGTATGTTTGGACCATGAAAGTTCGTTGGTGATGTGGACACCAAGGAACGTGACACTCTCGACCCGCTCCACTACAGCCCCGTCGATGTTAATGGGGTCCTGTTCGGGCCACCTTTTCCTGTAGTCCACAATCAGCTCCTTTGTCTTGCTCATATTGAGGGAGAGGTTGTTGTCCTGGCACAACACAGCCAGTTCTCTGACTTCCTCCCTATAGGCCGTCTCGTCGTTGTCGGTGATCAGGCCTACCACTGTGGTGTCATCAACAAACTTAATGATGGTGTTGGAGTCGTGTTTGGCCATGCAGTCATAGGTGAACAGGGAATACAAGAGGGGACTAAGTACACACCCCTGAGGTGCCCCAGTGTTAAAGATCAGCGTGGCAGACGTGTTGTTGCCTACTCTTACCACCTGGGGGCGGCCCATCAGGAAGTCCAGGATCCAGTTGCAGAGGGAGGTGTTTAGCCCCAGAGTCCTTAGCTTAGTGATGCGGGCACTATGGTGTTGAATGCTGAGCTGTAGCCGATGAACAGCATTCTCACATAGGTGTTCCTTTTGTCCAGGTGAGAAAGGGCGGTGTGGAGTGCAATTGAGATTGTGTCATCTGTGGATCTGTTGGGGCGGTATGCGAATTGGAGTGGGTCTAGGGTGTCCGGGAGGATGCTGTTGATGTGAGCCATGACCAGCCTTTCAAAGCACTTCATGGCTACTGACGTGAGTGCCACAGGGCGGTAATCATTTAGGCAGGTTACCTTTGCTTCCTTGGGCACAAGGACTGTGGTGGTCTGCTTGAAACATGCAGGTATTACAGACTCGGTCAAGGAGAGGTTGAAAATGTCAGTGAAGACACTTGACAGTTGGTCCGCGCATGCTTTGAGCACATGTCCTGGTAACCTGTCTGGCTCAGCAGGTTTGTGAATGTTGACCTGTTTAATAACCTGTTAAGGACAGACGTTCCGCTAGCGGAACCCCTAGCCAACAGCCAATGGCATCGCACGGCACGAAATACAAAACCAACTAAAATACCACAATTCAATTTTCTCAAACAATCAACTATTTTACACCATTTTAAAGACAAGACTCTCTTTAATCTAACCACACTGTCCGATTTCAAAAAGGCTTTACAGCGAAAGCAAAACATTAGATTACGTCAGGAGAGTACCCTGCCAGAAATAATCACACAGCCATTTTCAAAGCAAGCATATATGTCACAAAAACCAAAACCACAGCTAAATGCAGCACTAACCTTTGATAATCTTCATCAGATGACACTCCTAGGACATTATGTTATACAATACATGCATGTTTTGTTCAATCAAGTTCATATTTATATCAAAAAACAGCTTTTTACATTAGCATGTGATGTTCAGAACTAGCAAAACCACCACAAACTTCCGGTGAATTTACTAAATTACTCATGATTAACGTTCACAAAAAACATAATAATTATTTTAAGAATTATAGATACAGAACTCCTTTATGCAATCGCGGTGTCAGATTTTAAAATAGCTTTTCGGCGAAAGTACATTTTGCAATATTCTGAGTACATAGCCCGGCCATCATGGCTAGCTAATTTGACACCCACCAAGTTTGGCCCTCACCAAACTCAGATTTACTATAAAAAAAATTGGATTACCTTTGCTGTTCTTCGTCAGAATGCACTCCCAGGACTTCTACTTCAACAACAAATGTTGTTTTGGTTCCAAATAATCCATAGTTATATTGAAATAGCTCCGTTTTGTTCGTGCGTTGATGTCACTATCTGAAGGGTGACGCGCGAGCGCATTTCGTGACAAAAAATGTCAAAATATTCCATTACCGTACTTCGAAGCATGTCAAACGCTGTTTAAAATAAATTGTTATGCTATTTTTCTCGTAAAATAGCGATAATATTCCAACCGGGCGACGTTGTATTCATTCAAAGGCTGAAAGAAAAAAATGGAGTAGTCTCGTGGACGCGCATCTCCAGTGTCACTGTTTCCAGCCTGACCACTAACAAATACTCCTGCTGTTCTTAGCCCAGAGACTGCAGACACCCCATTACACTTTCTGGCGCCTTCTCAGGGCCAATGGAAGCCTTAGAAAATGTCACGTTACAGCACAGATGCTGTATTTTCGATAGAGATGCTACAGAAGGACAATTAATTGTCAGACAGGGCACTTTCTGTATGGAATCTTCTCAGGTTTTGGCCTGCCATATGAGTTCTGTTATACTCACAGACACCATTCAAACAGTTTTAGAAACTTTAGAGTGTTTTCTATCCAAATCTACTCATTATATGCATATTCTAGTTTCTGGGCAGGAGTAGTAACCAGATTAAATCGGGTACGTTTTTTATCCGGCCGTGGAAATACTGCCCCCTATCCCAAACAGGTTAACTTCTCTGGGCTAGGTGGGACATGACCGTCCCACACTATTCAACAGCCAGTGAAATAGCATGGCGCGAAATACAAAACAGCAAAAATCTCATCATTTCATTTTCTCAAACAATCAACTATTTTACACCGTTTTAAAGATAAGACTCTCGTTAATCTAACCACATTGTCCGATTTCAAAAAGGCTTTACTGCGTAAGCATACAATTAGATTATGTTAGTACATAAACTTCACAAGAAAATCCACACAGCCATTTTCCAAGCAAGGACATGCATCATAAAAACCAAAAGTACAGCTAAAATATTCACTAACCTTTGATGATCTTCATCAGATGGCACTCATAGGACTTCATGTTATACAATACATGTATGTTTTGCTCGATAAAGTTCATATTTATATCCAAAAACAGCATTTTACATTGGCGCGTGATGTTCAGAAAATGTATTCCCACCAAAACTTCCGGTGAATGTGCACATCAATTTACAAAAATACTCATCATAAACGTTTATAAAATTTACAACAGTTATTGAAAGAATTATAGATACACTACTCCTTGACGCAAGCGCTATGTCAGATTTCAAAATAACTTTACGGAGAAAGCACATTGTTCAATATTCTGATTACATAGCTCAGCCATCGAAGCAAGCTATACAGCTACCCGCCAAGTTCTGGCATCAACAAAACTCTGAATTAGTATTATAAATATTCTCTTACATTTGCTGATCTTCGTCAGAATGCACTCCGAGGACTCCTACTTCCACAAGAAATGTTCTTTTTTTCGAAATTCTCCATATTTATGTCCAAATACCTCAATTTTGTTCGTGCATTCAGATCACTATCCAAAGGCATAATGCGCGAGCGCAGTACCAGAGACGAAAAGTCAAAATGTTCCATTACCGTTCGTAGAAACATGTCAAACGTTGTTTACAATCAATCTTTAGGGTATTTTGTACGTAAAAATGCGATAATATTCCAACCGGACAATAGCGTATTCATTCCAGGAGAAAAAGAAGGAGGGGGGCGCCAAACGTGCCTGCGCAGTAAACATCTCACTGGTCCCAGGCAGTCCACTCATTGACTGAGCTACTATTTTCTGCCCAGTAACAGGAGAATGATGGAAAAACTTTCTGAAGGCTGTTGACAGCCAATGGAAGCCTTAGGAAGTGCAACGTGACCCCACAGACACTGTAGTTTCGAAAGGGATTCAAAAGAAGAACTACAATTCTCAGATTTCCACACTTCCTGGTTGGGTTTTTCTCAGGTTTTGCCTGCCATATGAGTTCTGTTATACTCACAGACATCATTCAAACAGTTTTAGAAACTTCAGAGTGTTCTCTATCCAAATCTACTAATAATATGCAAATAGTTTACTCTGGGCTCGAGTATTAGGCCGTTTACTCTGGGCACGCTTTTCATCCGAAATCGAAAATACTGCCCCCTATACCTTGACAGATTAAAGGTTTTGTTCACATTGGCTACCGAGAACGTTATCACACAGTCATCCAGAACAGCTGGTGCTCTCGTGCATGCTTCAGTGTTGTTTGCCTTGAAGCGAGCATAAAAGGCATTTAGCTCGTCTGGTAGGCTCATGTCACTGGGCAGCACGCGTCCTGGGATTCCCTTTGTAGTCCGTAATAGTTTTCAAGCCCTGCCACATCCGACGAGCGTCAGAGCCAGTGTAATAGGATTTAATCTTAATCCTGTATTGACGCTCTGCTTGTTTGATGGTTTGTCTGAGGGCATAGCGGGATTTCTTATAAGCGTCCGGATTAGTCTCCCGCGCCTTGAAAGCGGCAGCTCTAGCCTTTAGCTCAATGCGGATGTTGCCTGTAATTCATGGCTTCTGGTTGGGATATGTACGTACAGTCACTGGGGACAACGTCATCGATGCACTTATTGATGAAGCCGATGACTGAGGTGGTGTATTCCTCAATGATATTGGATGAATCCCGGAATATATTCCAGTCTGTGCTAGCAAAACAGTCCTGTAGTGTAGCAACCGCGTCGTCTGACCACTTCTGTATTGAGCGAGTCACTGGTACTTCCTGCTTTAGTGTTTGCTTGTAAGCAGGAATCAGGAGGATAGAATTTTGGTCAGATTTGCCAAATGGAGGGCGGAGGGGATCTTTGTATGCATCTCTGTGTGTGGAGTAAAGGTGGTCTAGGATTTTTTTCCCCCTGGTTGCACAAATTTGGTAAAACTGATTTAAGTTTGCCTGCATTAAAGTCCCCGCCCACTAGGAGCGCCGCTTCTGGGTGAGCATTTTCTTCTTTGCGTATGGCCTTATAGAGTTGGTTGAGAGCGGTCTTAGTGCCAGCTTCGCTTTGTGGTGGTAATAGACGGCTACGAATAATACAGATGAGAACACTCTTGGTAGACAGTGTGGTCGACAGCTTATCATAAGGTACTCTACCTCAGGCGAGCAATACCTTGAGACTTCTTTAATATTAGACATCACGCACCAGCTGTCATTGACAAAAAGACACACACGCGCCCACGCACGCACGCATCCACGCACGCACGCACACACCCGCGCACCCACGCACGCATGCATGCACGCACACACACATATCTCCCACTGACAGACACACCCACACAACTCAGCAGTTTGTCACATCAACAGACACAAGCAAATCTGTGGTGTCTCACACACACCACCTCACCTCCCAAGCAAATCTGCGGTGTGAAATCAATCATCAGAAACGAGTTGGCAGTATTGGAAAAGCGATTACAATGGCCTGCATACGTACACTCACCAGCCACTTTATTAGGTACACCTGCGTGTTAACGCAAACAGCCTGCTCCTTCGAACAGCGAATCCTGTGGCTGCCTGCAACTCAATATATAGAGTATACACTGTGGAGTAGAGAGCTTTAGTTGTGGTTCGACCAAACATTAGAACAGGCAAGATGCGTAATCTAAGCAACTTTGACCGTTGGTGCCACACATGGTGGTTCCAGCATCTCAGAAACAGCTGCCTTCCTGGGATTTTTATGCACTACAGTCTCTAGAGCTTACAGATAATTTTGCGATAAGTGAGTGGCTGTTCTGTGGTCAAAAACACCTTGTTAATGAGAGAGGTCAGAAGAGAATGTCCAGACTCATTTAAGAGAAAGGCCACAACCCTGTGGCTCAGTTGATAGAGCATGGTGTTTGCAACGCCAGCATGGTGTGTGCAACACCAGGGTTGTGGGTTCGATTCCCACGGGGGGCCAGTATAAATATATATTTTTTAAATGCATGAAATTAAATGTATGAACTGTATTCACTACTGTAAGTCGCTCTGGATAAGAGCGTCTGCTAAATGACTAAAATGTAAATGCCACAAATGCTCAAATAACAGCTGTTTAAAACAGTGGTGTGCAGAAGGCCATCTCTTAATGTACAACACTGTGAATAATTCAGGCTGTTGTGGAGGCAGAAGGGGGTCCTACCCAGTACTAGATAGGTGTACCTAATAAAGTGGCCGGTGAGTGTAAAGTAATGTCAAATCTGAAAACATGGTCTGGAAAAGTGGTACATGGGACCATAGAAACAGTGTCTGATAAAGAATGATGATGAAATATTACATCCATAGATAATGTAGTCCAGTTGGTTCATGTTCCACGGTTATTGGTGTCAATGGATCTCGTTATCCTGAAACTTTCATGATCTAAACATGGAATACTGTTTGTCAGTTTCCATAAAACTATGCATTAAGAGTAATGCAACAGTTACTTATCATTTTGAGCAGTTGTATCAATTGATAGTTTGATCATTGTTATGAAATGAATAGACAGTCATCTCAGATGTGATGTGTGAATTGCATTCTGAAATGGTTGTACTTGTTCACAATGTTCAGTTGTGTCATTTTGAACAGGTGATTTAGTTCAATGAACAAATGATCTTAGTGTTATGTGTACTGTATCCAAGCAATTGGAAAAAGTGTTTTGAAAAATGTGCATTTTGATCATCGGTTGTGAGTTTTGTGTCTAGCGTTTTGAAAAATGACATCAAGGTTCTGAAATTAGTGCCAAAGTGATTGTAAAAACTATAAGCTGTTGTAGTCTTTTGAAGCACATAGAGGTGTGTGAGTCTCTTCACCATGTTAGTTGTGTAGCTGGCGGAATGTTTCCTCCCAGCCAAACACAACACAGAGCTGTAGTTCACAGGGCCAGGGCCAGGGCCAGCCACTCTGTTGTGTCAGACACTGTCACCTGTCAGACACACAGTGCTGAGCTGGCTGGCACTGCGTGCCAATGTGTGTGTGAGAGGTGAGGTGGTGCGTGTGAGACACCACAGATTTGCTTGTGTCTGTTGATGTGACAAATTGCTGAGTTGTGTGGGTGTGTCTGTCAGTGGGAGATACGTGTGTGTGTGTGTGTGTGTGTGCGTGCATGCATGCGTGGGTGCGTGCGTGCGTGGGTGCGTGGGTGTGTGTGCGTGCGTGGGCACGTGTGGAACACTGCTGTGTGCTGTTGTTATGTGTTGATCTCCATCTGGATTTGGGCGGCAGGTGTTAGTGATCAGCATGTGAGGCAGAAAGGGGCCTCAACGCAGAGCAGGCAGCCGTCTACAGAGGCACTCAAGTAAATAAAATCGAATTAGTGGCAAAACTCATTCTGCAGGCGGAGAACAACCACACTGAGTATGGGGAATACTCAGCTCCACGGATGGATTTTTAAAATTAAATCTCTGAGAAATTCTTCCCTCCTCTCTCTCTGACATTCTCTCTCTTTATCTTCTCTCACCTTCATCTTTCTCCCTTCTTTACTCGCTCTCTCTTGCACACTCTTTCTTCTCTCTCTCTTCTCTCTCTCTCTCTCTCCTCTCTCCCTATCACTCTCTCTCTCTATCACTCTTCCTACTGCATGTCCTGATATCATCAACCCCCTCAGAAGAAAAGTATTCTCTCTCCCTCTCTCTCTCCATCCCTTCCTCTCTCCCTCTCCTTCGTTCACGAGTGTCTCAGATGATAGCCTATCAATAGGTACTAACTGCAGTACACAGAGCCACTCCCCCCTCACTCTAACAGCCCACACGCTTAAGGCCACAACGACGTAGCTTAACAGCCATGCTCTTCATATGTGATGCACTATCTCCGGTTACTTATCGTCCTCCCTCCCTATGCGACTTCCTGCTGTCTCCATGTCGCACTAAACTAATTGTCTGATTTATGTACACTGTATCTCTATATTTTTCCAGAGGTTCTCTCCCAGCTCTTAGCTCTTAAACCCACTAGCTCTTATACCCCTCATATGCTCCTCTCCCCTCCCCTCCCTTGAGGTGTGTTGGAAATGGATTTATTGGTGCGTTCTAATTAAAGATTCCTGTTTTTTAATCAGAGATTAATATTTGGAAGCTCTGGTGGAATAATTAGGCTGATTTGCATGTGTGTAATCAGGGAAGCAGGACGCAGTCAACCAATCTCCTCCAGCTAATGTCTCAGGCCCCGCTCATAAACCCTTATATCAGCGGAACCCTACAAACCATTTGTGTGTGTGTGTGTGTGTGTGTGTGTGTGTGTGTGTGTGTGTGTGTGTGTGTGTGTGTGTGTGTGTGTGTGTGTGTGTGTGTGTGTGTGTGTGTGTGTGTGTGTGTGTGTGTGTGTGTCTGAAGAAAAATCTACACTAGCATAAATATACATATTTGGGGGGTATGTGTACAGTACCAGTCAAAAGTTTGGACACACCTACTCATTCATCCTACTAATTTTCTAAATTGTAGAATAATAGTGAAGACATCATAACAATGAAATAACACATATGGAATCATGTAGTAACCAAAAAAAGGTTAAACAAATCAAAATATATTCTTCAAACCGACAGAATTCAGAACGTGGCCGTTCTTACAATGTTCTCCCTGTACAAGTCATAATCGTAGAATAAATAAAGGGGGCATATAAGCAGACAATGAAAGCTCATGCAATATTCGATGATTACATTTCTCTAAAACAGGTTATAGGCTACATGTGCACCACTAAGTCAGAACAGTAGGCAAAATTAAGAGTGGTAAATAGATTAGGGTGAGGCACATGGGTTACTAACATCTAACTACACAACATACACTTAGTATTACTTTCTTAGCTACAGTATACATATGTAATTTATGCAGCGGCATACAATACATTTTTGGACTCACCTTATTGTGCTGTGCTCACTTGAACAGGAAGGTGGCGCATCGGTCCTTCGTGGGCACATTTTGTCATTCAACCTTGTCATCAAAGTCTGGCATTCTCTGGATTTATGGTGCTTTCAAAACAACTGGGAACTCGGAAAAAAACAAGGTTGAATCATAATGACGTCATTGATCTTCAGGTCGTAGCTCTAGAAAGAGGCCGGATTTACAATTACGAGTTGGATGACCGTTCAAAACGTGTTTTCCCACTCAGAGCTCGTTTATTCCCGACTTCCCAGCTGTCTTGAACTCACTGAAGTCAAGTTTTCGCAGTTCCGAGATAACAGTTGTTTTGAGGGTGGCACAAATCATGCTTAATTGACAGCATGGCCGATGTTGAATGTTTATCATTTTAAACATGGAAAAGAGCCCCTTAATCCCAGATTTGGCACCACACAGCCACTCCACTAAATAGCAGGCTAGTAACTGCTTTGCAATGCTTTCAGTTAACGTTAGCCACTGTCACTAATTCCTTCAAAACCACTCATTGTTGAATTTGCAATTTCCAACTTGTTGTGTAATGTTTATGTCCAATGGATGATGACCACCGATACGTTTTATCTATAATTTCTCTTCATTATTTATCTTCCTATGACAAGGATTAAAAAGGATTTGCCAGCAGATTGTCGACTTGATTCATGATGATGACTGCTAGCTAACATTTTATGATGTTGATGTTTACATGTTGATGTTGACATGATGTTGACATGATCAGTCCAATCAAAGCTACTGTACATATAATGTGATTTGACGTCGTTTTATCTGTGGCCAATGACCTTGAGCCTTCTTGGTTGGGCACTTCTAATGTAACTCTATGGCAGCACCCAAGGGGCTACAATTTTGTAGCTCTCCCTTCAGACTTGGCGGTGACATAGTGTTCCTATTAGTGACAGAACACTGAGCTAATCACGGCGCAGTGCTTCATATTTTCACATCCTCAAGTACCTTGTACCTCTGCACATTGGTCTAGTACTGGTACTTGCTGTATATAGCTCCACATTGATCTAGTACTGGTACTTGCTGTATATAGCTCCACATTGATCTAGTACTGGTACTTGCTGTATATAGCTCCACATTGGTCTAGTACTGGTACTTGCTGTATATAGCTCCACATTGGTCTAGTACTGGTACTTGCTGTATATAGCTCCACATTGGTCTAGTACTGGTACTTGCTGTATATAGCTCCACATTGGTCTAGTACTGGTACTTGCTGTATATAGCTCCACATTGGTCTAGTACTGGTACTTGCTGTATATAGCTCCACATTGGTCTAGTACTGGTACTTGCTGTATATAGCTCCATTCTTGTGTATTTTATTCCTCTTGTTACTATTTTTTAACTCTCTATCATTGGAAGGGCTCATTAAGCAAGCATTTCACAGTTAAGTCTACACCAGTTGTATTCGGCACATGTGACAAATAAAATGTGATTTGACACACACACACACACCACGTGTGGAACCAATTGATTACTTCTCCATTATGAGCAGTGCAGTGTGTTTGACATACAGTGGACCAGGTACATATGGCTTAGTTTATTTCTAAGTGGCCTTGTTGAGTGACCTGACCCCTGAACTATTAGCTTTTTCAACATACACTGTCCTGGAGACAAGACATGGTGAGAGACGGATGGATAGGAAGTGTATGGGAAGTAGTCAAGAAGTCCACAGTGTTTTTCTACTGGTACTGAACGTCATACTCTGCCCACTGTGTTCTCTTCTAAACAGTATGTGGTCCTGAACTTCCCACTAGCGTTAAGAAGTTTACCTTCCACATTCCCTGTGGGTTTATAGCCTAATTGCTTTAGCAGAGAGGAGGAAGAGTGTGTGTGTGTGCATGTGTGTGCGCACCCATGTGTGTGAGGTCAGAGAGGGATCGAATCCACACCACGTGATGTCATAACAACATCTCATTGTGTAATTTGTTTTGTTTGTTCCAGGCATTTCAGTAAAGCATCACTCAACACAAACAGTTATGCTGTGTGGAGATTTGGGTCGGGGTCAACAGGGTAATGGTCGAGCGGAGAAACTTCCATCGTCTTTCATCTTTGACGGTTATACATATTGTCTTTTATCTCAATCAGAATACAAGCCCAGTTTGTTTGCAGAACTGTGAAATGTTTGCAATTATTCTGAGAAATGAAGGACAATTTTCAGGGGTTCTAGAGAGGAGCTGTGTTGGACGATGGTAATTACTAGATAATGTTCATCTCATCTTTTTCCACTCCTCCCACTCTCTCCCCTCCATCTCTGTCTTTAACGCACATCTTTCCCTTTCTCATCCCTTCCTCTATCACGTGTGTCTGTGTGTCTGTGTGTGTCTGTGTGTGTAGGTGAGTGTGAGGCATAGGTTCTATGTCGGATCGATTAGAAAAGTTGTGTTTGTATGTGAGGGTCTTCTGAGTGTGAGAAGCCTTAGATGCCACTGTGATAGTTCAGGGTTAAGGTTGTGTACGTGTGTGTGCGAGCGAGCGAGCGTGTGCGTGTGGCTGTTTGTGTGTGTGTGCAGTACAGCATGTGCGTGCGTGTGGGATTTCTTCTTAAGATTTTTAAGTGTGTGTCTGTATGGAGGTTGTTTTGTTTTTCTCTAAAGATTCATATTTGATATTTGTATTTAACTGTATACCTTTTGCAAGTACTTTACGCTTGTAAGAGTGTGTATTCTGCACACACTCTGTAGAAAGCCTCCTCATCCTTCCAGGACAGAGCCAGTGACAGTGACAGGACGTCATTCACACCGTCTCTACTCCCCGAGGGCCCTACTTCTTCAACAAACACTTCACCATGGCAACTGAAAGGTCACTCACTGGTCCGGGGGATGAACGACGGGACAGATAACATTGTCAGGGCAGGACCGGTGTCACCGACTAGGAAGGAAGCCTTTCAGAGATAGACCTCAGACACAGTATAAGAACAGAGAGATAGAAGCAGGGAGACAGGCTTACATCACTATCAGTCAGTATTTGCATACAGAGCCCAGGAGGAAAGTGGGCGGACAGCTCATATCTTCATGCGGTCATCCTCCTCCCTCCATCCTCCTCCCTCATTTTTCTTATTCTCTCTCTTTGTCTAAGACAAATCTGATACTGTGTTTTGAGTAGCGCCCAGAATAGCACAGCAAGAGGATTTTTCAGGTCTATTCTTGCTCCTCCCCTCTGGCTCGCGACGGCACCGGAATACTAACCACTGGCCTTGGGATTCATCATTACGCACACCTGACATCCTTCATTACGCACACCTGCAGATCCTCATGATTCACACCTGGACTCCATTACCTTCCTCATTACCTCCGCTTTATATGTCCCTCCCTTATGTTCATTCCTCAGTCGGTATTGTTTCCTGTTTTCATGCTATCTCGCCGCTGTCTTGTTTCATGTTTGTTGTTTAATTAAACATTTCACCTGCACCTGCTTCTTGACTCACAGCGTCAACGTTACAGAATACCAACTCAAACCATTGAAGCAGCAGGAAATTTGAATTTCTCTCAGACAGTAATTTTTTACATCAACATCATGACCAGCTGGCACAACTGGGATCGGCTATGGAGGAGGTTTTTTCGCAGTGTGCAACGTCTCAAACACACCCGGGATGTGTTGCCTTCATCCAGCGGAGGATACTCTACACCCAGTAGACCCAGTGAGCCAGTACATCAGCCCATTTGTCAACCCGCTAAAGTCAGCGATGCCCATTTATCCCTCCAAGATAAATATGATGGTACACCATCCAAATGCCGTGGCTTCCTACTTCAGTGCTCCCTCTATTTTTCGCATCAGAGGGGAGCTCCAACCACCGAGAGGTCCAAGGTTGCCACTGTAATTTCTCTGCTGACTGGGCGGGCATTGGAATGGGCTACTCCCATCTGGGAGAGAGGAGAGGAGGAGCTGGATTCTTATGAGGGGTTCATGGCTCTGTTTAAATGTATTTTTGATAATTCCCGGAGGGCAGAGAGGGAGGTGAGCGGCTACTGCAATTACGGCAGGGGAACCACACTGCTGCTGAGTACGCGCTCACCTTCCGGACTATAGCAGCAACCAGTGGATGGAACACGCTATTTAGAAGAGGTTTGTCTGAAGAGGTCCAGACAGAACTGGCCTGTCGAGACGACAACCTCACCTTGGACGCACTCATTGCGATGGCCATCCGTCTGGATAACCTACTTTGGGAGCGTCGGTACTGTCATAATTGATCTCCCTCAGTGAACACTCGGGATCAGAGCCTGAACCCATGGAGGTAGGGGTCACTCATCTCCCCACGGCGGAGTGCCACAGACAGATACAGCTGGGGCTCTGTCTGTACTGTGGAAAAGGAGGGCATGAACTCCGGAGGTGTCCAGCATGTCCAAATCCGAGATCCACAGAAGCAAAGGGACGGTCACGTGAGACTCCAGTGCCTAGGGCAGGAGTGAGTATTCCATCTCCATCACTGTCTACTAGGACGTTTTTGGTGTCCATTACACTAGCTGACTATCCCTCATGTTCTGTGTCAACAGCGTCAGTGGATTCCGGTGCCGCTGGGAACTTTATTGACCAGACCCTTGCCTCCTCTCTTAACATCAACTCATACCCGCTGTCCTCTCCTTTGCCGATTCAAGTCCTGGATAGTCGGCCTCTAGGATCCGGAACTGTCATCCACATCACTCAACCACTCACCCTCACCGTGGAGTCCACTCATCAAGAAAATATCCCCTTCTTCATCATCAGTGCACCAGTTCACAAGATCATCCTCGGCCTCCCTTGGCTTCATCACCATAACCCTATCGTTTCATGGTCGAGGATGAGAATCACAGACTGGTCACCTGAATGTCGGAGGACCTGCTTCCCTGTCCCCTGTGGTTTCACGTCGGTTGAGAGTCCTGTGGATGCCCCACCATCCCGGAGGTATACCAGGACCTCCGGGAAGTATTCCCCAAGACCCGTGCCACCTGTCTCCCTCCTCATCACCCCTGGGACTGAGCCATCAACCTGCTTGCCGGTGCAATACCTCCGTGCAGACGCAACTACCCTCTGTCTGTGGCTGAGACCCAGGCCATGCAGGATTACATCCAAGAGGCTCTCCAACAAGGTTTCATCTGCACATCCACTTCCCCTGCGTCGGCTGGTTTCTTCTTCGTGGACAAGAAGGATGAAGGGTTATGTCCATGCATTGACTTCAGCATGTCTGGCCACTACGGTACTTGGTGATGCCATTTGGCTTAGCCAATGCTCCATCAGTGTTCCAGGCATTCATGAACAAGATGTTCAGGGACATGCTTGGATGCCAGGTGGTCGTGTATATCAAATACATCCCGGTCTACTCGGCTACCCTGGAGGATCACATCATTCATGTTCGAGCAGTCCTGGAACGCCTCCTGTTCGTCATGGCTGAGAAGTGCCAAATCAATCAGAAAGCTGTCTCCTTCCTAGGGTACCAAATCAGCCCGCAGGGAGTAAGGATGGATGACAAGAAGGTAGATGCGATTAGGTCATGGCCAGGCCCAACCACCACAAAGGGGTTACAACGGTTTTTGTGGTTTGCCAACTTCTACCGCTGCTTCATCAGGAACTTCAGCTCCGTCGGTGCCCCTCTCACCTCTCTCCTCAAGGTGGACCTTGTAGGTTGGTGTGGAGCCCAGTAGCCGACGAGGCCTTTTGTCGCCTCAAGGGATGATTCACCTCCGCCCTACTGTTTAAACACCCAGATCCTGCATTATCCTTTGTGGTTGAGGTGAACGCGTCATAGGTGGGCGTGGGGGCAGTTTTGTCTCAACGACAGGGTAACCCATTGAAATTGTATCTGTGTGCATTCTTCTCTAAGAAAGTGTCCCCCGCAGAGAGGAATTACGACGTCGGCGATCGTGAGCTCCTGGCAGTGAAGTTTGCATTAGAGGAGTGGAGACACTGGCTGCAGGGCACCAAGGAACCTTTCATCATCTTCACCGACCATCGGAACCTGGAGTACATACGGACAGCGAGGAGACTGAATCCGCGCCAAGCCAGGTGGGCACTTTTCTTCACCAGGTTCAACTTCACGCTGACCTACCGCCCAGGTTCTAATAACATCAAGGCCGATGCCCTGTCCCGTATCGACAATTTGGGAGAGGGTCCTGTCCAGAGTGCACCTGTCATCCCATCCTCCCAAATTGTAGGTCCAGTGGCCTGGGACGTAGATGTGGACATCCGCCAGGCTTCAGAGAGGGAGCCCGCACCCCTGAACTGTCCACCTGAGCGCATCTACGTTCCCACAGGGTTAAGGGATCGGCTGCTGACCTGGGCACACACAGCTGTTGTCACTGGACATCCAGGTATTTCTTGCACCATCCACTCCATCGCTGAGAAGTTTTGGTGGCCCACCTTGGCACAGGATGTAACTTGTTATGTCAACTCCTGTTCCGTATGTGCCCAAACCAAGTCCCCCCGGAATGCACCAGCAGGGAAGCTCCTGTCGCTTCCTGTGCCTCAGAAACCCTGGTCTCATCTCTCCATTGACTTTGTAACCGATCTCCCCTCCTCTGACGGTTTCACCACCATTCTGGTGGTAGTGGATAGGTTTTCTAAGTCATGTCGTTTAATCCCTCTTCCTGGTCTCCCCACTGCTCTCCAGGTCACTGAGGCACTCTTCCAGCAGGTCTTCCGGCGTTATGGCCTTCCGGAGGACATTGTCTCCGACCGTGGCCCCCAATTCACATCATGAGTATGGAGGGCCTTCATGGAGAAGCTCTGGTCACGGTCAGCCTCACTTCTGGGTACCGGCCTCAGTCCAACAGGCACGTGGAGAGGATGAACCAGGAGCTGGAGGTTCCTGAGGAGTCACTGTCAGGACCGGTAGGTTGAATGGGCACAATTTCTTCCATGGGCAGAGTACGCCCAGAACAAGCTGTGTCCCTGCTCCACTGGGTTGACCCCCTTCCAGTGTGTTCTGGGTTTTCAGCCGGCCCTGGCCCCCGGGTCCGAAGCTCTTGCGGTTGATGAGTGGTTGCAGCGCGCAGAAGAAGTGTGGAGTGATGCGCATGTGAGACTCCAGCGCACCATCCATCGTAAAAAGGAACAGGCAGACAGCCACCGCAGTGACACCCCTGTGCGTCTGGCTCTCTACCAGGAACCTCCCACTCTGCCTGCCCTGCAAGAAAGTGAGCCCCTTGTTTGTGGGGCTGTTCAAGGTTCTCTGGAGGGTAAACGAGGTAACGTATAGGTTACAGTTGCCCAGTCACTATCATATCTCACCCTCGTTTCATGTCTCCATTCTCAGGCCGGTGGTTCTTGGTGCCCTAGCTGATGCTGTTCCCCACAACCTCCCCTGGACTTCGAGGGGAGTCCGGCGTATGCCGTCAGATCCCTTCTGGACTCCCGGCGTTGTGGGGGCCGGCTCCAGTATCTGGTGGACTGGGAGGGGTATGGCCCAGGGGAGCAGTTTTGGGTTCCGGTGGAGGACATTCTGGATCCCAACATCATCCGTGATTTCCACCTTCGCCGCCCGGACCTAACCGCTCCTCGTCCTCGGGGTCGCCCCCCTGGTTGGCACCATACTGCGGCAGGATCCGCGCGTCAGAGGAGGGGTACTGTCACGTCTACTCCTCTCCTCCGGCGCCCGACATCGCCGGAATACTAACCTCCAGTCCTGGGAGTCATTATTATGCAGACCTGGCATCCTTCATTACACGCACCTGCAGATCCTCATGATTCACACCTGGACTCCATTACCTTCCTCATTACCTCCCCTTTATACATCCCTCCCTTATGTTCATTCCTCAGTAGGTATTGTTTCCTGCTTTCATGCTGTCTCGCCACTGTTACGCTGTCTTGTTTCATGTTTGTTGTTTAATTAAAAGTTTCACCTGCACCTGCTTCTTGACTCAAGGCATCATCGTTACAAGGATGATGTGGGTTTGGTTACAGGAAGCATTGATTATGTGAAGAATCGGTAGGCAACGACCAAGAACCTCAATGTGGTAAAATGGGAAACAGGGGGATGGCGCGTTCGACTTAACAATAACAGTGACTGTTTTTGTTCTGTTGATGAATTCATTTTTTCTTCTTTCCATTATTTGAGAAAACAGATGGAGAGCATGAAAGAACCGCATGCTGTTTGAAATAACAAGGGAGAGTAATATATGGTATGTGCTGAACTTGAGTATGGACGTATCTCATCATAAAAACCAAGGCACCAAAATAATGATTTCCTTTAATTTCCCTACAGACACTTCAAAACAGAAGAACAGACATTAAAATCATATTTGACAGAAAATAACGAGTGTCAGTCCAAAATAAAAAACGACAGTATGTCAGTACTCTTTGCTCGGCTGAGAGGATACTGGAGTAATAAATAAATGTTGGCCTACTAAAGAGTCACATCGTTATGTCTGTTTTCTCCCCCTGAAGGTGTCAGCGTCTGTCTCTACCTTAACGCTGTGTTCTGCTGAGATGTGAGAGGTCGAGTTGACCCCACCATGAAGAGGCCCATGAGGAGGAACACCAGGTAATAATATTATGAGCAAATGGCCCATCTGAGAGTGCCTGCTACCTGCAGATGCCTGAGATGAGAGGTACTGAGAAAGTGGGTGGGTGGGTGGGGAGGGAGAAAGAGAAAGAGACATGTTCCAAGCATGTTAGATCAATCATGTCACACCAGTGACTCCAGTAATCTTACAATGGGAGGAAGGAGAGACGCATTGAATTTCAGATAAAGCTTGGAATAGTTTACCTAACAACATGCTCTCTAAACATGCTCAGGTGGAGTCCTACTACACACATCCCTGTGGATATTCCGGGTCAGGGAATGGCAGCATGGAGACACAAAGTAAGCATGAAAGAACCTGCTTGGATTGACATGAAGAAAAGAATATATCAAAGGAAAAGACCCGGAGCGCCGGGAACAGAATAGGAATCTCTGGCCTCCAAGGGAAGGACTCATCCACCCATCCCCCATATTGGATTTACATAAATTCCACAAAATCACCAGGAGATACAATCTTGTGTGGTTCTCTGTTACGGGGTCACTGCATTTGAATGGAGATCTACTTGAGAGTCAGAGTAGCAGAAGAAAAAAAAGCTTTCCATTTTCCAGTTGTCATGCAATACATAGCTTAAGTGGGTTGGCTCCGCAAAGTCAGTCGTGACAGGAAAATGCCAGGCTTTCTGCACCATTTATTGAAAATAATGATAGTGGCAACGAAAATACGATTTAGAGGTCACTTCCCCATGGCATGCGTTCATCCAGTCACTCGCCCTATTTAAAGACCAAGATGGCCTCTTATTCGCAGTAAATCCTGATCTGAAGTAGCGAGCTGGGATAATGGTCATAGAGAACAATCATGTCACTTCTCTCCTTTTGTAATTGAGGGAGCTGTAGAACGCTGGCCACTCAATATAGCAGTAGTGCTGCCACATCTGGCATAGGCTAATTCAATTACCATGAGGTTGTAAGTAGCAAGAACATTTCCCAGGACATAGACATATCTGATATTGGCAGAAAGCTTAAATTATTGTTAATCTAACTGCACTGTCCAATTACAGTAGCTATTACAGTGAAAGAATACCATGCTATTGTTTGAGGAGAGTGCACAATTTTGAACATGAAAAGTTATTAATAAACAAATCAGGCACATTTGGGCAGTCTTGATACAACATTTTGAACAGAAATGAAATGGTTGATTGGATCAGTCTAAAACGTTGCACATACACTGCTGCCATCTACTGACCAAAATCGAAATGGCACCTGGGCTGGAATAATACATTATGGCCTTTCTCTTGAATTTCAAAGATGGTACAAAGAAAATATAAAGAACGGTTGGTTTCTTCTTTGTATTATCTTTTACCAGATATATTGTGTTATATTCTCCTAGATTCCTTTCACATTTCCACAGACTTCAAAACGTTTCCTTTCAAATGGTACCAAGAATATGCATATCCTTGCTTCAGGGCCTGAGCTACAGGCAGTTCGTTTTGGGTATGTCATTTTAGGGGAATTTTATTATTATGATTTTTTTTTTTAAAGGGGCTGATCCTTATTAAATCTTAGGTGTGGAAATGTGCTTAAACCAAAGACTGTGGAAACTATTTAGTTCATTATCTCTCCTTGAACCTCATGGGCTGACCAACAGTGTTTTAAATAGTGATTTAAAGACAGTGTCAAGCACAGCAGCAATCTCTTGTCTGACAGGGCTTTAGATAAAGATGTAATTACGGAGTTAGTCCTCTTACAGGTCCATAGCATCAGGTAATTAGACCAATAGAAAATGTATTATCTATTTAAACATATTTGATTCTATTTAAGGTCAATAGTTATTAGTCTGTAATGGACGACTGAAATATTATACAGTACTTTGAACTGTTTTGAACCTGGCCCTTTGAATGAGTGTTTTTAAATAAAATGCTTTGTTGCTAAATAATTGCTTGGCACAAGGTTGTATTTAAGAAACTGGTCCTAACATGTGAGCCCATCTCCATTCTGTCCAGTTCATTAACAGTGATTCCCGCAGCAGCTTACGACAGATTCACATTAACTAACAGGAGAGAGCATATTTAGCTCACCTCATCACAAGAAAAATGCCCATATTTGCTATTTTAATAGCGAGAATACAGGCCGGTCTCTTCTAAACGTAACATGCAGAGACGTGAATAGGCTATTTCTGTCAGTGTATTTTGGCAGCTGCGTGTACCACCAACTTATTGCTTCATTCAGCGAGTTCACCGAAGGTGAATGAAGCTTTGGAAAGAGAGATGTGACTTTATTGGTTAGCTCTATAAGCCAACATTATCAGTTTCATGGGGACGGCACATAACATTTTTTGTGTTGAAATATATTCATTAATGTGGCCATAATGTTAACAGCTCTTATAAAATAAGCATTAGTGAGATCTTGAAAGGATGCTTACGCAATCCTGCGTCCAAATAGGCTGTATCTAAACTTCTACTCCTCACATGCACCTACCATATCTAACCCATCTCATTTCCCCCAAGTCTCGTCATCACTCGGCTATGGGAAGCCTGGAAACCGAGATATCTGTCTCACTACTGTCTGCAAGTAGACTTAGGCCTAGATTCAATCAGGTTGAGCGTTAACCAGCGGTAAACAGCGTAGGTCCACATCCGCATAGCAGATGTTTTGGCGGTGTTGGAGTTGTAACTGTGGTATGAGCTGACATATCGGTGAGCGGCTGCTGCTGTGTCACAAACCACTCCCTTCAATATTATCCCTACCACGTTAGAATAAGGAGTCTCAAACGTTATGTTTTCATGGATTTGGATGGGTGATTTATCAGTCTAAATTGAGTGTTTGAACTTGTAACACAGCTGCATGGAACTTGTTGGACTATAGTTGGGTGTGGTTTCGTTGCATCCAATGGTAGTGTCTGAGATAAGGTAACACAGCGATCTGCTTGTGGATTTGATAGCTCTAAAGCAGTTCCACCTCCGACAGCGCCAAAACCACCGGATGTCAATCTGATTTGAATCTAGCCCCCCCCTCTCTCTACCCCCTCCCTGTAGATAGACCCAGGTAAAGGGATTACGGTCAGCTGCACAGGTGGGTTATTCACTCAGCCTTGTACTTTAAAAGTGGAATGAATGGCTTCTTTCCTCATCTCCTCTCATCACAGATAGGTGAGAGGATAGGATAGGTTAGGTAGTAGGAGGATTGATATTTTAGATCACTGGTCAGTGTGATCATGAAGGAAAGGAGGCATGTCAATATTGGGACTAGGCTTTAGATGAGCCTTCATAAAGCCGTAATAACTCCTACATAAATTATTTAGAAATAATTTACAAACACATGCCATGCTATAGGCTATAAGGGATAGGTCTACATGTTGCTATGCAAAATGTAGCATATGCAACCCTTTATATAGCCTAGTCTTTGTATATCATTCAGATGTTCCTTTTGCTTCTCTAGTTCTATGTTCCTGTTGCGTCTCTTCTTAAAGTAGACCAAATGCCTTTCCCAGTGAAATATCAATAGTAAATCAATGTCCTGTCCTTACTGATGCGTTCAGAAAACTGTGACTACTGTGGGCGGGTGCGGTGGGCGCCGGTCCTATCATGTCGTACAGCGATTTATTTATTTTCCGCTTGTACTCCGGTAGGCTGCGCTGTGCCCGCGCACCACTGAACCCCCACCCCCCCACCCCCACCCCCACCCCCCTCCAGAAACACTGCACGATAGTAGATATTAAGCACATTGCCGAGTGGAGGCTAGTGCAACGCGGGCTACTGCTACTGGACTGATCCTCGTGCGTTCCTTTACAACTTCTATGGATACTTCAAAGTAGCTAAGAGTTTCGCCAAAACGGATTTACCACAGAATGGAAGGGTAAGTTTTATTCGTTTCAAATAAATGAATGAAGCATTTTGCTGCAGAAATCGAGAGTGAAAGTCGGTTGCAGTAACCTAGTCATTGATTAGCTAGCAGCCGAGCTAGTCCTATTCATTGAACCCGATGCTGAGAGTGAATGCGGTGCGGGAGCTTGCTTGGAATGCGGTCAACTGATTTGGAGGGTTGCATTTGCAGGTTTTTAAACAGCACAGTATGAGTTTGATGGGAGGGCAGGGAGAGAGTATAGATCCGCTAAATATTAACCACTACAACAGTGGCTTTTCATCAATACTTGCCCTCTAGCCCCCTCGCATTTGGTTTCGTTGATCGCTGATTTAAATTTCTATGACAGGCGGGTCGATATTATGCAGCCTGGAGGGTAGATAGACACTCTTTGCAGGTTGCGACACTAGATAGGTTTCTCCAGGCGACGCGAAAGGGAAAGTTGTTGGGATGTTTTTTCACCGTATTTGTAAATAAGGTTAGCTGGAGAAAATTGATTTTCAAATGCCCAGGACAGTGTCCCAGCCATGAAGAGAATTGCAAGCTTGGGGGAGAACTCAAGTCGGCGGCGGCGCAAACCCGGAGCAATAAATCTGACATCGTCAGCATCGTGCAGGAGCGGAATCAAGTTTAACGATGCATCTACGGGGATACAAAGCCTGTACCGAACATAACCCCTAAATTAAACATCAGTTAGGGTAAATGATAAATGTGTCTACGTATGTCATATGATGCATTTATACATAACCCATGTCACAACATGAAATGATGGGATGCAGGTGCTTCTCCCCCATATTCCTACTCAATTAGAATAAGGAAAAATGGATCGTAATGGCAGGAAAATAGGGAGCTTGCCATGAAGGCTTTCATGCAGAGAAACGTGATGTTTTGAAAGGAAAACAAAGTAGTTTATGTATAGAATAACACCAACATGATTCCCTATTAATAATAGACTGATAGCAGCCTAACCCATGGTTTTGCAAAAGCCCACATAGCGGCTTGTGTAGGAGTACTTGAGTGCGAGCCACTTTTTATCCAGCGACATTTCTCGCTCTCTTTTCCGGGAATTTGAATAAAAAGGTTGAGCTTGAAATGTTTTGCACATACCACGAAGCCCAGTGCCCCAGAAAATAACAATTGGCTTGCACTGCAGCAAAGTATTGTTGAATGAATGGATCAAGTGGTATTATCTTAGCCACGCTCTAAGTATAAGCACCACACCACACAGCTTGCCCGAGACTGGAATGTGGGCACCAAAATATAAGATATTTCTTCATCACAACTGGTGCCATATGCCACGAGCTGATGCATGGCTGTGCGGCCCCTAACGTTCTTCAAACCAAGCTCTCCCAATTCAAAATGCAAAATATGTGTTAGTGACAGTCTGAATCGAATTGATGCAGGTAGGACACATATATGGACAATGCATCTATGACGTTAAGAAGAAGAAAAAAATATATCTGCTCTCGAAATTGATAGTTTACAAACTCAGCAGCCATGATGGACAAAGTACAATTTAGTTATCGACATGGTGTACGCAAATAGACAGACTGACGCACAGACGTCTGTCTGTCCATCTGCTTCAGTACCCGGTGGGCGTTGAGCATGAAGAACATTAACTGTGTGTGTGTGTGTGTGTGTGTGTGTGTTTTTTTTTTTTTAATGAAGGCTGCGTGCGTCCCTGTGAGCGCGCGCATGTGAGGATATTTTTCCTGGGCGGTTTTATGGTGGTTATAAGGGTTGTTATATTGTGGAACTATTCATTCCAGCCTTGTTTAGCGTATCAGCAGAATTGTGCCGACGGTTTGTGGGGAGGAGTCGCAATTATCCATGAAATATCTATTAATTCAGAGTTTCTCTGGGAAAATGATCCTAGTGCAGTAGAGCATGGAAATTCGGCATATCTTGTTGAGACTAAGAGGGTTACTGTTTTTCTCTCTCTCAGTGTGTGTGTGTGTGTGTGTGTGTGTGTGTGTGTGTGTGTGTGTGTGTGTGTGTGTGTGTGTGTGTGTGTGTAACAACTAAGATCTCATAGTCTGACTTCAGTATTTTTCAAGGGGGAGATAAACGGTTAAGTTTAAGCATTCATTCCAATTGGTTAAGTTAAGGGTTATGGTTTGAGATAGGGTTAAAACAACTCAAAGGTCAAGTTAAGGCATTCATTCTGAAAGGTGAAGGTAAGGGTCAAGTTTAGGCATTCAGTCTGAAAGGTTAGGGTAGGGGTTAAGGTTTGGAGTAAGGTAAAACAAGACAACAACAAAAAACCGATTGCCTAGCAATGGAATTTAACCTGCGATCTTACAACGGCCTAGCAAGCCGCGATCTTACAACGGCCTAGCAAGCCGCGATCTTACAACGGCCTAGCAAGCCGCGATCTTACAACGACCTAGCAAGCCGCGAGCTTACAACGGCCTAGCAAGCCGCGATCTTACAACGGCCTAGCAAGCCGCGATCTTACAACGGCCTAGCAAGCCGCGATCTTACAACGGCCTAGCAAGCCGCGAGCTTACAACGGCCTAGCAAGCCGCGATCTTACAACGGCCTAGCAAGCCGCGAGCTTACAACGGCCTAGCAAGCCGCAATCTTACAACGGCCTAGCAAGCCGCGGGATTACAACGGCCTAGCAAGCCGCGAGCTTACAACGGCCTAGCAAGCCGCGAGCTTACAACGGCCTAGCAAGCCGCGATCTTACAACGGCCTAGCAGGCCGCGAGCTTACAACGGCCTAGCCGGCCGCGCGCTTACAACGGCCTAGCGGGCCGCGAGCTTACAACGGCCTAGCGAGCCGCGAGCTTACAACGGCCTAGCGAGCCGCGAGCTTACAACGGCCTAGCAAGCCGCGAGCTTACAACGGCCTAGCGAGCCGCGAGCTTACAACGGCCTAGCGAGCCGCGAGCTTACAACGGCCTAGCGAGCCGCGAGCTTACAACGGCCTAGCAAGCCGCGGGCCTACTTCATGGTATTAGCGCTCACCGTTGCCCCTAGTGGTCAGTATTGAAGGCCCCACGTCCCCTGGATGATCATTGAATATCAGGTGTGACCTGGCTTGTGTGTGTGTGTGTGTGTGTGTGTGTGTGTGTGTGTGTGTGTGTGTGTGTGTGTGTCTCGCTATATGTGTGTGGTTGTGTGCGCTTTACTTTTGACTCTCTCTGTCTCCATCGGTGTGAGCGTGTGCGTTCTGTGCGTTTTGCTTATTGATTGCCCGCTCCGCTCTCCAAGAGAGAGGCAGGGACATGGCGTCTCACCTTTCGGCAGGTGAGTGGCGAGCCAGGCAGGCAGGGCAGGTCGCCAAACAGCTGTCTGTTGCCTTGCTCTGTCGGGTTGCGTTACACCGCGCTGCTTCCCCCTCTGGTTCCTCCACCTGTTTCCCCACACAGACACACAGTAATGTTCGTCTGATTGGAACCCAGCCTGAGCCCGGAGCTCTGAGCCCGGAGCTCTGAGCCGTGCCGTGTTATAATCTTCCTGCCTGGTGCTGCAAACTGAAGTCTGATTCAGTGAATGACCTGTCAGCCTCAGGTGGTTCAGTGGTAAGCAGCCTGCCAGTATTGACTGCCAGATGCAGCCTCACAAGGAGAACTCACTCGGCCCCCCTCCCCTCCTCTTCTCCTCTGCTCTCCCTTTCTCTCCACTCTATAGACTGGGCTAAAATGCTCCCACCCGCCACTCCTACTCCTCTCTCTCTCTCTCTCTCTCTCTCTCTCTCTCTCTCTCTCTCTCTACTCCTAACCCCCCCTTCTCCACCTCCCCTCCCTGCACTCTACTGCACTAAAGGCTGGGCTGGAATGCCTCCACCTTCACCTCCCTCCTTCTCCTCCCTTCTCTACTCCTCCTGACCCCCCTAACTTCATCCCTCTCTCTCCTTCATCCCTCGCTCGCTTGTCTCCCGGGGGTTGATGAGCGTCTGTTCGTGCCAAATGCCAACACTGTGGAGTGACCCCCCTTTCTCCCTGTGTGCGAGGAGGAGGATCTCTCTCAAGCTTCTCTCCCTCCCCCTCTTCTCTTCAGTGCGGAGGGGGACGGCGGCTGTTGTGTCCCACTGTTTGTGCTATTGTGTTTGTGTGTGTGTGTGCACACTGCCGCACTTGTGCCATTGTTCTCTGCAACTGCTGGAATGCACTCTCTCTCTTTCTTTATTTCTCTCTCCTGCTCCTGTCCCTCATTCCTCACGTTCAACTCCATTACTATGCAATGATAATGCTATTAATGAGGTCCTATGTATGTAACAACATGTGAATACAAAAATAGTATCACTACACAGGTATAAGAGCAAATGAATGTAAAGTGTTATCCAGTAGGGTAATCTGATCCTAGATTTGTGATCAGAGATAGTTATGGTTGGAAGGTTTTACAGCCTCTAGAATGCTTAGCTCTGTAAGATATTATGAGTTTATGACTGAGCCCAAGGTTTTTCAGTAGTGGTTTGGTGTTTGTTGTCTTTTATGATTTTATGATCCTTTTTAGTCGCTGTTGGAGTCAGCCAATTATCTCTCTGGGATGGCTTTCCAATCCAACACTCATCTGAGGTGTGACAGTGACATGACAGCCAGACAAGTGTGTTTCATATCTGTTACATGGCATGTTACAAGTAGTGGCAAACGGTGTCAAATTCAATTGTAGCCAAAGGGAGTAAGCTATTATTTCCTTGTTGTTCAGCTGGCTGATTCTCATGTGATGGATGTCTTCGCTCTGTATGCATCGGTGTGATTGTGTTTGTGTTTGTGTGTGTGTGTGTGTGTGTGTGTGTGTGTGTGTGTGTGTGTGTGTGTGTGTGTGTGTGTGTGTGTGTGTGTGTGTGTGTGTGGTGTGTGTGTGTGTGTGTGTGTGTGTGTGTGTGTGTGTGTGTGTGTGTGTGTGTGTGTGTGTGTGTGTGTTGAAGCCATGGTATTGGTTTGCTTGTCATCTAGCCTATGTAATAAGACTTTATGCAGCACTGTGCAATAGCCCAATTGAAGATAGAAGAGTGTGTTTGTGTGTATTTCTCTGAATGTGTGTGTGTGTGTGTGCATCCGCCTGTGTGTATCTGTCTGTGTGTGTATCCCTCACCCTCCTCACCACAGAGTTTAATTTAAGAATCAGAGAGCACTGGTTTGGGAATAGTTCCCACTGCAGGGAATTGACTTTTGGACAGAGAAGCAGTGTACCTTACAATCTCCAAAGGCAGGCCTGGTTAAATAATGATGCCTAAATTATATTAGCAAAGCTACAATTATTCACAAGTAATGACTTATGTCAGCTTTCGTAATGGCTTGAGGGAAAATAAATGAGACTGTTTAATTGACGTTTTCTGCTCACTCCGCCAGCAGTTCATCTCACTGGGTGTGTGTTTGTGTGTGTGAATGAGGAAGGTGAGTGTGTGCCTGACTGTGTGTGTGTGTGCGTGTGTGCGTGCGTGTGCCTGTGTGAGAGTGTGTATACGTGGAGAATTACAAAGGAGTAAAAAGGATTCCTCTCTATGTGTGAATAAATGGCACACTCTAAATGAATAGCAGTGGACATGATTTAACATGACAAAGAGATTACTGGTAATTATTCCATTGGCTGATTGTTGGTCAGGTCTTCTATAGAAAGGACCTTTATTTGAATACAGCAATGAATTTGCTGCTGTTGGATGTGATAGAGGAGATCCTCCGTATTTTGGTATGTTCATTTCCTGTTGTGATGGATCATGAAAGTTGGGTTCTTGCTGAGATGGAGAGAATGTGAAAAAAGGAAACGAATGCGTTGGTGACGGTAGTGCTGTTTAGGGTTATTCTCTGGGCTATTGGGGCGTCCTCTAGAACTGAAGTGATAGGCTATACCCTCATAGGGACATTAAGGAAACTAGAAAGACACAAGAGAATACTAATGAAGGGGGAACTGGGAGTGTACAATATTGAGAGTGAAACACACTATGACTACCAGTCAGCATGATGCATAGACACACCTCGGCCTTGTCACCCGAACCCAGTATCCAGCATGTGTTGTAGTGCCAGTGGAGCGCTGTGCAGACAGCGTGTGTTGTAGTGCCAGTGGAGCGCTGTGCAGACAGCATGTGTTGTAGTGCCAGTGGAGCGCTGTGCAGACAGCATGTGTTGTAGTGCCAGTGGAGTGCTGTGCAGACAGCATGTGTTGTAGTGCCCGTGGAGCGCTGTGCAGACAGCATGTGTTGTAGTGCCCGTGGAGCGCTGTGCAGACAGCATGTGTTGTAGTGCCAGTGGAGCGCTGTGCAGACAGCATGTGTTGTAGTGCCAGTGGAGCGCTGTGCAGACAGCATGTGTTGTAGTGCCAGTGGAGCGCTGTGCAGACAGCATGTGTTGTAGTGCCAGTGGAGCGCTGTGCAGACAGCATGTGTTGTAGTGCCAGTGGAGCGCTGTGCAGACAGCATGTGTTGTAGTGCCCGTGGAGCGCTGTGCAGACAGCATGTGTTGTAGTGCCAGTGGAGCGCTGTGCAGACAGCATGTGTTGTAGTGCCAGTGGAGCGCTGTGCAGACAGCATGTGTTGTAGTGCCAGTGGAGCGCTGTGCAGACAGCATGTGTTGTAGTGCCAGTGGAGCGCTGTGCAGACAGCATGTGTTGTAGTGCCAGTGGAGCGCTGTGCAGACAGCATGTGTTGTAGTGCCAGTGGAGCGCTGTGCAGACAGCATGTGTTGTAGTGCCAGTGGAGCGCTGTGCAGACAGCATGTGTTGTAGTGCCAGTGGAGCGCTGTGCAGACAGCATGTGTTGTAGTGCCAGTGGAGCGCTGTGCAGACAGCATGTGTTGTAGTGCCAGTGGAGCGCTGTGCAGACAGCATGTGTTGTAGTGCCAGTGGAGCGCTGTGCAGACAGCATGTGTTGTAGTGCCCGTGGAGCGCTGTGCAGACAGCATGTGTTGTAGTGCCAGTGGAGCGCTGTGCAGACAGCATGGCGTGACGTGATGTAGTGTTGCCCAATCAAGCAGTATTCCTTTCATGCTCCTGGGTGCCCTGCCATGCCCGTGTGGTGCTCCCTGGCTGACTGGCTGACTGACGTGCTGGCTGGTTGACTGATTGACTGACTGGTGCCAGGGCAGAGTGGTATCGATCATCTCTGCCTCCATGACATTGTGTGTCCCTGCCTCCCTGATCACATGACGTTGTGTGTCCCTGTCCCTGTCCCTGTGTCTGGGGCAGGGGAGCAGGAGGGCAGAGAGACATGGAGACAGGGATAGGGGGGCAGGAGCACAGGGAGACAGGCGCAGGCGGGCAGGGGAGCAGGGGAGCAGGAAGGCAGTGGTCCAAGGAGACAGGGATAGGGGGGCAGGAGCTCAGAGAGACAGGGATTGAGGGGCAGGCTGCAGAGTCTGGCCTGTCAATCACACAGCAGACTGGACCAGCAGGGCACCACCAGTGGGTACTAGTGGGCAAGCCTGGAGATTTGAACAGATATTAAATTACCTTTTCTTTTAGAGATGTAGGATCTTATTTTGATCACTCTGTTGCAGGAGAACTTGTAAAACGTGTAATGTATTTGATGTTTAAAATGGCTTCTGAAGTTTGTAATTTCCATTTTTGTAATTTCAGAATTTTACCTTACGAATAAAATGTATCAACCCCTACAAAAATGTACATTAATTATAATCCACATAATAATTCACATTTCCTGTTGCTGCAGGATTATTGTCCTGCTGTAGCAAATTGGCTCAAATTAAGATCCTACATCTGTAGGTCGCTACCGGTATATAATTGCAATTTTACAGAGTTTTCCCTTTGATTTCTTTCTTTGGAGTGCAAAGGCCAGGGCCGTAGCTACATATGAGGACACCGAGGTCCGGATCTCGTTAAAGTTTTAGAATAATAAAATAAATACAAAAAATATATATTTATATATATATATATAGTATATTTTCAGGGTCTCAATTTACTGTTGAGAGCTAAAATAGTAGAAAACAAAAGGTGCAATTTGGAAACTTGGTTGTGCATCAGCAGTTTCTCTTGTTATACTTTATGCCACTCACTGACAGTCACTCAATTATCCCATGTTAGTTTAACATTTTTAGATCGGTAAATTAGTGTAGTTAGTCTAGCCAGCTATCTAAAGTTGTAGTAATCATGGCCGAATTACTGACCGTTCACGCAGGGCACGTGCCCAGGGACCCTGACCTCTAGGGGGGCCCCATTGATTTTGTTAGTCACGCTCACTCAGATATCATATTAACATGGCATTAGTCATGCAAAATATGTAGAATTGTGAACATTTTCTTTTAAAACTGCAACAACAACAAAAAGTTCTGTAAAGCAGACACATTTGTTTACCTTTTGTTTACCTTTTGTGGGTGGGGCTAGGTCTACATAGAGGTGCTGTTTTCAGAAAATTCACAAAAGCTCTGACGAAGGCCATTAGGCCGATACGTAAGCTTATTAAATATCAGTGATACTATCAAGAACAGTGTGCGGTTTCCTTTTTTCATTCATCCTGTTTCAACTGTTGCCATGCACCTGTAACAAGATTGCTCAGATGTGCGAGTGCCTTTTGAATCTTGTTTTACCTTTTGTTAATAAAATATTTGTTCTGCTAACAGATCCCTCTGTACGTATTAAATTATAGTTTTAAGCACCAATCCTGGTGCTGAATTAATGTGAGTTAATGTGTAACGGCTAATTGTATAGCTAGTAGGCTAGGCATTTGTAGATCGACTGAGGTGACTGAAGTGACAGTAACCAATGTGATAATGTCCGGGGTAATTTTTGCTTGTTTTTGCTGTTCTCTAAATAGCATTTTGGACCTGATATTCTGTTGAGGAATAGTTAGCCTTGCTGCCAAGCCATATGCTAGTGACAGAGAGAAAGCCACCGCCTCTTTTCCCTAAATGGGACCTAGGCCTAGTGCTTGTACTCAGTGCTTAAGTTCCATGTCGGTTTTCTTTGTCTCTGCTGAAGGTCAGAGCAGGCTCACCTGAAAATTGAAACCCTTTTTGAAGCCATATATTTTATGTGTGTTTTTCCAGTCGAGTGAGAAATGCCTGCCATTCCTATTATTTGCGAAAAATGCTTTCCTGTAATAATTTACTTTTCTCGCTCGGCGCACTCACCGTGCATTCAAATTATGCTGATAGGTCTGTCGAACAGTGAGTCAGAGGAAACACATGGCCTCCTGCCACCTGCCGCTTATCAACTCTACAGTATGTGGTGTAATTTACTTTGCCGTGCTGAGCCCCTCTCCATAAACTGCACCGACAGAGGCTTGAAAATGGCAGGGCTTTACTTCTGTTCCCCCGGTGTTGAGCTATAGATTCTAGAACACTGGTGTTGAGCTATAGATTCTAGAACACTGGTGTTGAGCTATAGATTCTAGAACACTGGTGTTGAGCTATAGATTCTAGAACACTGGTGTTGAGCTATAGATTCTAGAACACTGGTGTTGAGCTATAGATTCTAGAACACTGGTGTTGCTAGCGACCATAACAAATGGCCACTGGGGTTTTTTGATCGCGTTCAGCTCGATGATGCAGTGTCAGACAAACTGCTACTAACTTCTGCTCTTTTTCTTCAAACATGGCCCCGGTTGTCACCAGACTACTCAATCAACCCGGGGGGGGGGGGGGGGGGGCTGCCCGGCCATTCCCTCCTTCTCCTAACTGTAGATTCATTCCATTTTTGATAGATGTTGTTGTTTAGAGCAAGAGACCTTGTCGCCCCGGAATAGGAAAACAGTCCATTTAAAGTGTAGCGTGGGGTTGGGATCGATAGCTCGTTAGAGCGCTGTTTGATGAGCTTCTGTGGGAAGGTAATTTCAGCTATAAAGCGTCTGGAATGGAACCACTGCCCCACCACATTCTCTTCTCTCTCTCTATTTTCCTCTCCCTCTCTTTCCCTCTCCCTCTCTTTCCCTCCCTCTCTCTTTCTAGCTTGCAGATGTTGGCGAATCAAAAAAAGCATTGATTGGTTGCGCATGCTTTCTCTTTACTGGCCTGCTGCTGCTCAGACAAGATGATGAGATAAACTGACTGTGTGTGTTTCCTCACTACTAGTTCCCTTGGGGCAGTGAGCAGCAGGCCTGTACAGACCTACAGGAGGAGAGACTGCTCAGTCAGCCAGTCTACCTAGCTCGGTGTCTTTGTGTTAGTTGTTTTTTTAGCCTTTATTTAACTAGGCAAGTCAGTTAAGAACAAATTCTTATTTACAATGACGGCCTACACCGGCATAAACCCGGACGACACTGGGCCAATTGTGCGCCACGCTATGGGACTCCCAATCACGGCCGGTTGTGATACAGCAAATATCTAGCTGTGTCTGCCAGTCTGTCTCTGTGTCTTTGTGTTAGCTGGTGCTGTGTCTGCCAGTCTGTCTCTGTGTCTTTGTGTTAGCTGGTGCTGTGTCTGCCAGTCTGTCTCTGTGTCTTTGTGTTAGCTGGTGCTGTGTCTGCCAGTCTGTCTCTGTGTCTTTGTGTTAGCTGGTGCTGTGTCTGCCAGTCTGTCTCGGTGTCTTTGTGTTAGCTGGTACTGTGTCTGCCAGTCTGTCTCTGTGTCTTTGTGTTAGCTGTAAATTGTGTCTGCCAGTCTGTCTCGATGTCTTTGTGTTAGCTGTAAACTGTGTCTGCCAGTCTGTCTCTGTGTCTTTGTGTTAGCTGGTGCTGTGTCTGCCAGTCTTTCCGTCAAGATAGAACTGCCAAAGGGAGTGGAGTTGCAATCTACTGCAGAGATAGCCTGCAGAGTTCTGTGATACTATCCAGGTCTGTGCCCAAACAATTTGAGCTTCTACTTTTAAAAATCCACCTTTCCAGAAACAAGTCTCTCACTGTTGCCGCTTGTCATAGACCCCCCTCAGCCCCCAGCTGTGCCCTGGATACCATATGTGAATTGATTGCCCCCCACCTATCTTCAGAATTCGTACTGTTAGGTGACCTAAACTGGGATAAGTTTAGCACCCCGACCATCCTACAATCTATGCTAGATGCCCTTAATCTCACACAAATTATTAAGGAACCTACCAGGTACAACCCTAAATCCGTAAACATGGGCACCCTCATAGATATCATCCTGACCAACCTGCCCCCTAAATACACCTCTGCTGTCTTCAACCAGGATCTCAGCGATCACTGCCTCATTACCCGCGTCCGTAATGGGTCCGTGGTCAAACAACCACCCCTCATCACTGTCAAATGCTCCCTAAAACACTTCAGCGAGCAGGCCTTTCTAATCGACCTGGCCCGGGTATCCTGGAAGGATATTGACCTCATCCCGTCAGTAGAGGATGCCTGGTTGGTCTTTAAAAGTGCTTTCCTCACCATCTTAAATAAGCATGCCCCAGTCAAAAAATGTAGAAATAAGAACAGATATAGCCCTTGGTTCACTCCAGACTTGACTACCCTTGACCAGCACAAAAACATCCTGTGGCGTACTGCATTAGCATCGAATAACCCCCACGATATGCAACTTTTCAGGGAAGTTAGGAACCAATATACACAGAGTTAGGAAAGCTAAGGCTAGCTTTTTCAAACAGAATTTTGCATCCTGTAGGACTAATTCCAAAAAGTTGAGAATAAGGGAGAATAAGAGCACCTCCTCCCAGCTGCCCACTGCACTGAGGCTAGAAAACACTGTCACCACCGATAAATCTACGATAATCGAGAATTTCAATAAGCATTTTTCTACGGCTGGCCATGCTTTCCATCTGGCTACCCCTACCCTGACCAACAGCTCTGCACCCCCCGCAGCAGCTTGCCCAAGCCCCCCCTCCGCTTCTCCTTCAACCAAATCCAGACAGCTGATGTTCTGAAAGCGCTGCAAAATCTGAATCCCTACTAGAGGTCGACCGATTAATTGGAATGGCCAATTAATTATGGCCGATTTCAAGTTTTCATAACAATCGGTAATCGGTATTTTTGGCCGCCGATTTGCCGATTTAAAAAAAAATGTATTTATTATTATTATTTTTTTAAGAATATTTTTAACTAGGCAAATCAGTTAAGAACACATTCTTATTTTCAATGACGGCCTAGGAACGGTGGGTTAACTGCCTTGTTCAGGGGCAGAACGACAGATTTTTACCTTGTCAGCTTGGGGATGCAACCTTATGGTTAACTAGTCCAACGCTCTAACCACCTGCTTTACATTGCACTACATGAGGAGCCTGCCTGCTACGTGAATGCAGTAAGAAGCCAAGGTAAGTTGCTAGCTAGCATTAAACTTATCTTATAAAAAACAATCAATCAATCAATCATAATCACTAGTTAACTACACATGGTTGATGATATTACAAGTTTATCTAGCCTGTCCTGCGTTGCATATAATCGATGCGGTGCGCATTTGCGAAAAAGGACTGTCGTTGCTCCAACGTGTGCCTAACCATAAACATCAATGTCTTTCTTAAAATCAATACACAAGTATATATTTTTAAACCTGCATATTTAATTAATATTGCCTGCTAACATGAATTTCTTTTAACTAGGGAAAATGTGTCACCTCTGCAATAGAGTCAGGGTATATGCAGCAGTTTGGGCCGCCAGGCTCGTTGCGAACTGTGTGAATACTATTTCTTCCTAACAAAGACAGCCAACTTCGCCAAACAGGGGATGATTTAACAAAAGCGCATTTGCGAAAAAAGCACAATCGTTGCACGACTGTACCTAACCATAAACATCAATGCCTTTCTTAAAATCAATACACAGAAGTATATATTTTTAAACCTGCATATTTAGCTAAAAGAAATCCAGGTTAGCAGGCAATATTAACCAGGTGAAATTGTGTCAGGTCTCTTGCGGTCATTGCACGCAGAGTCAGGGTATATGTAACAGTTTGGGCCGCCTGGCTCGTTGCGAACTAATTTGCCTGAATTTTACGTAATTATGACATATCATTGAAGGTTGTGCAATGTAACAGGAATATTTAGACTTAGGGATGCCACCCGTTAGATAAAATACGAAACGGTTCCGTATCTCACTGAAAAAAATAAACGTTTTGTTTTCGAGATGATAGTTTCCGGATTCGACCATATTAATGACATAAGGCTCATATTTCTGTGTGTTTATTACATTATAATTAAGTCTATGATTTGATATTTGATAGAGCAGTCTGACTGAGTGGTGGTAGGCACCAGCAGGCTCGTAAGCATTCATTCAAACAGCACTTTCGTGCATTTTGCCAGCAGCACTTCACAATTCTTCAAGCATTGCGCTGTTTATCACTTCAAGCCTGTCAACTCCCAAGATTAGGCTGGTGTAACCGATGTGAAATGGCTAGCTATTTAGCCGGGTGCGCGCTAATAGCGTTTCAAACGTCACTCGCTCTGAGACTTGGAGTAGTTGTTCCCCTTGCTCTGCATGGGTAACGCTGCTTCGAGGGTGGCTGTTGTCGATGTGTTCCTGGTTTGAGCCCAGGTAGGAGCGAGGAGAGGGACGGAAGCTATACTGTTATGCATTCACTACTGTAAGTCGCTCTGGATAAGAGCGTCTGCTAAATGACTAAAATGTAAAAAAAAATTTACACTGGCAATATTAAAGTGCCTATAAGAACATCCAATAGTCAAAGGTATATGAAATCCAAATCGTATACAGAGAAATAGTCATACAATTCCTATAATAACTACAACCTAAAACTTCTTACCTGGGAATATTGAAGACTCATGTTAAAAGGAACCACCAGCTTTCATATGTTCTCATGTTCTGAGCAAGGAACTTAAACGTCAGGTTTTTTACATGGCACATATTGCACTTTTACTTTCTTCTCCAACACTTTGTTTTTGCATTATTTAAACCAAATTGAACATGTTTCATTATTTATTTGAGGCTAAATTGATAGTATTTATGTATTATATTAAGTTAAAATAAGTGTTCATTCAGTATTGTTGTAATTGTCATTATTACAAATAAATAAAAAAATCGTCCGATTAATCGGTATCGGTTTTTTGGTCCTCCAATAATCGGTATCGGTATCGGCGCTGAAAAAAAAATAAAAAATAAAAATCATAATCGGTCGACCTCTAATCCCTACAAACCAGCTGGGCTAGACAATCTGGACCCTTTCTTTCTAAAATTATCCGCTGAAATTGTTGCAACCCCTATTACTATCCTGTTCAACCTCTCTTTCGTATGGTCTGAGATACCTAAAGATTGGAATGCTGCCGTGGTCATCCCCCTCTTCGAAGGGGGAGACACTCTAGACCCAAACTGTTACAGACCTATATCCATCCTGCCCTACCTTTCTAAAGTCTTCGAAAGCCAAGTTAACAGATCACCGACCATTTCAAATTCCACCGTTCCTTCTCCAATCTGGTTTCTGAGCTGGTCATGGGTGCACTTCAGCCACACCCAAGGTCCTAAATGATATCATAACCGCCATAGATAAAAGACAGTACTGTGCAGCCGTTTTCATCGATCTTGCCAAGGCTTTCAATCACCACATTCTTATCGGCAGACTCAATAGCCTTGGTTTCTCAAATGACTGCCTTGCCTGGTTCACCAACTTCTTCTCAGATAGTTCAGTGTGTCAAATCGGAGGGCCTGTTGTCTGGACCTCTGACAGTCTCTATGGGGTTCAAGGTTCAATTCTCGGGCTGACTCTTTTCTCTGTATATATGAATGATGTCGCTCTTGCTGCTTGTGATTCTCTGATCCACCTCTACGCAGACGACACCATTCTGTATACATCTGGCCCTTTCTCGGACACTGTGTTAACAAACTGCCAAACGAGCTACAATGCCATGCCATGGCCTCCATCTGCTCTTTAAGGCTATTAAAACTAAATGCATGCGCTTCAACCGATTGCTGCCCGCACCTGCCCGCCCGCCTAGCATCACTACTCTGGACGGTTCTGACTTAGAATATGAGAGAATATGAGAATATGAGGACAGCTACATGTGCCTAGGTGTCTGGTTGGATTGTGGGCTCTCCTTCCAGACTCACATTGAGCGTCTCCAATCCAAAATTGAATCTAGAATCGGCTGACTGTCCTGCCGATCCTTGGCTTTGGTGATGTCCTTTACGGAGTGGCCTCCAACACTCTACTCAGCAAGTTGGATGTGGTCTATCACAGTGCCATCCGTTTTGTCACCAAAGCCCTGTATACTACCCACCACTGCGACCTGTGTGCTCTTGTTGACTGTCCCTCGCTACATATTCGTTGCCAAACCCACTGGCTCCAAGTCATCTATAAGTCTTTGCTAGGTAAATCCCCGCCTTATCTCAGCTCACTGGTCACCATAGCAACACCCATCTGTAGCACGCGCTCCAGCAGGTATATCTCACTGGTCATCCCCAAAGCCAACACCTCCTTTGGCCGCCTTTCCTTCCAGTTCTCTGCTGCCAATGACTGGAATGAATTGCAAAAATCTCTGAAGCTGGAGACTTATATCTCCCTCACTAACTTCAAGCATCAGCTGTCAGAGCAGCTTACCGATCACTGTACCTGTACACAGCCCATCTGTAAATAGCACACCCAACTACCTCATCCCCATACTGTTATTTATTTATTTTCTCTTTTGCACCCCAGTATTTCTACTTGCACATCATCATCTGCACATCTATCACTCCAGTGTTAATGCTAAATTGTAATTATTTCACCACTATGGCCTATTTATTGTTTATCCCATGTGTAACTCTGTGTTGCTGTTTTTGTCACACTGCTTTGCTTTATCTTGGCCAGGTCGCAGTTGTAAATGAGAACTTGTTCTCAACTGGCCTACCTGGTTAAATAAAGGTGAAATAAAATAATAATGAAATAATACTCCCAATCACGGCCGGATGTGATACAGCCTGGATTCAATCGGTATCTTTTTTTTTGTCAAGGAAAATATTGGATATTGGTATCGGCCAAAAATGTCATATCGGTGCATCACTAGCTGTAAGCTGTGTCTGCCAGTCTGTCTCGTGTCTTTAACACTGTGTTGATATTCTGGGTGTGTTAGTTACTGTACATGGGACTTGAAATCTGTGCCAGTGATCAGTAATGCAAGTTTGTTTGCTCTACCTCATTGGCTTACAATAGTGGGTGTGTCTATGTGTGTCTGGAGTGTCTATCTACAGTGTGTCGTGTGATGTGTGTGTGGTTGGGCGCTGTGGGAGTGGAAGATCTGTAAACACAGAAGCCTTCTAGTGTTAGCGGATGCTCCAGTGTCAGGGATGGAACACCACTTCAGCACTATGTTATTGTAGCGTGGCAGCAGGTCCGAGAGAGAGAGAGAGAGACGCCCTCTCAGTGACTCTGTATGTCCCAGCTTGTGTTTAGAGATCATTCTGCTAACCTGACACAAACAATAGTCCTGGTCCTGCTCTCTGGAGACTGGGACTGTTCAGAGCAGGAAGGTGTGAGCAGGCAGGCAAGTGTGAGCAGGCAGGTGTTCACATGGCAAGATCAGTGAGCAGGATAAGGGAAGCCCGTGGGAGCAGAGAAAGGAGCGACATGGGGTCAGACTTGTTCAGTCTGACATATGGACCGCTCCTTTATTGCTCATTTGAGTCATTTTCATATGTTTTGTCATGCGTGTGGTGTGTGAATTTTCATTCATCAGTTTCATCTTATTGTGTCGCTTTGATCTTACTAGGTCACATAGAGGTAATTAAATGGTTAAATCAGCATACTGGGTTCAGTGTGTCTGTAATCCGTTATGCGCAGGGTGACACGCTCGCACACACATACACATAAACCAGGGTCTCCGTTTGGAAAATGTGGCAGCATTTCAATTTACTGGACATTTGAGAAATCTACTGGACCCATATGCATTGGGTGAGTAACCTGATTAGGGTGTCCACCCATGGTGCTCAGAATGACAGAAATCACATTTACATTATGGTAATTCATCTTTACAGAACATCCAAGTCAAGGATGCATCGATGTGCGGTCCTTCTTACTGAATTCTGATGTGCACTTTGAAGATGTTAGAATCACTGTCCACATTTATTTTTCCTCAGCCAACAAGACCAGTAATGTACAGAAGAGTCACTAGCCTATCACAATCCCCCATAGTAGAAAAGTTGACCTATTCTATTGGTCAGCTTGTTGAAGGGAAGAAATGGCTTTTTCCAAACAGACTCTGGGATAGATGGGGACGATAGATCACAAATTCATACAACCAGTAGGCAAAGGCTACATAAAAAAAAGACATTTCAATGAGTCTGACGCAACTGATCAGAAGCTCAGAATGTTTAGCTTAGAATGTTGATCAACTGTTATTTCTTTACAGCGATGCACAGCACAGCAATGCACACAGGGCAGTATGTGAGCGGTTTCATGTGACAGAGATGAAATGACCAGTTAGAAATGCAGAAAGAGGTGAGATCTAATATGCAACAACTAGCATGGGTTGCTAATATGACTAGGATTGTGCCTTTGGCTACTGGGCAATACAATACAATTTAGATAAAATAATTGCCTCCACAGATATGGTCTTATTTTGGCTAGGCTACTTTGAATGCAGGGTAAGACATGCCTCATAATATGTAGTAAAATGTTCAGGTTTCAAACATTTAAGAATATGTTTTCAAAATGCATACTGCCTCCAGCTCATTGCAAAGAGGTGTGTGTTGCGCTGATGAAGCCTACCTTCCATTGCCTATGCATTTGCTGTTTGAGATGCTGTAGCAGCAGCTCTCACGCTGTCAGACAGATTTACCGCTCAAAGTCTCTGTATCTGTATGATGTACGAGTGTGATAAATAAGATACATAATGAATATACTGTACACATGCGCCATTTTATGATGGATGGGGCTATAGGTTAATGCAAATGAACCTATAGACTGATAAGGATGACCAGTGAAATGTGTTTCCATTTACTTATATTTCCATCAATGAATAGTCTAAAAAGCATTATTTCACAATGGGATGTTTTCTTCTCCCGGACAATTGGCTGGCGGCAATGGTATTTGACGGTTTTTCAATTTTTTTATCGGCCAAAAGCCGGCTATTACCGGCTAACAGAAACTTTGACACACACATACACACACACACAGCCCCATCCATCATGGCAGTGGATCAAAGATAATCGAAGTAAGGGCTTTTGCTTCACGTCCAACGGGTGCAGTGGACCATCGGCCAGCGGCACTCTCCTCTTCCTCTCTTCTTCCAACACTGTCTCTTTCTCTGTCTCTTTCGCTTCCCCTTCCTGGGCCTGTGTTCAGTGAAAGAGTAAACGTTGTCTGGTGTGGTGCAGGCAGCAGGAAGGCCCCTTGGGGCAGCCAGTCACACTTCAACAGCTCCTGCCACAAACCCTGCTCTCCCCCTGCTCTCCCCCTGCTCTTCGCTTCTCTCCCCTCTTCTCCCCTACTCACCCCTCCTCACCTCTTCATTCCCCTGCTCTCCCTGCCCCATGCAACCTGTCTGTTCTGAGCAATTCCACAGTAACAGAATCATTCTGAAACTCAGATTTTTCACTTTAAAATGTATGTCAAACAAAAAACAATGAGTTAAACAACAGAATGACGGCACAAACAGCACAAACCGTCATTCTGTTTGATTTTGTTTGCAACTTTGCATCTGCACTGTTCTTCAAGTAAGTGTGTTTTTGTAAAATATTCTGTGAAAATTGTTAAAAACCATACTTGTGCGTAGAGTTGTATGGTTTGTTTAACTTGTTTGTTTGTTTAACTTGCAGTCATTGGTTTTTGTTTTGCGTACATTTTAACGTGAAAAATGTCTGCTTCGGCCCAAATCCCCTGGTGTTCGCCTCCCTCTTTCTGTATCTCTTCATTCTCTATGTCTTTTCACGCCGTGTCTTCTTCTTTCTTCTCTCTCCTTCCCTACCAAACACTCTGCCAGCCCTCCTCCTTTCCTCTCTGCCAGCCCTCCTCCTCTCCTCTCTGCCAGCCCTCCTCCTCTCCTCTCTGCCAGCCCTCCTCCTTTTCGTCTCTGCCAGCCCTCCTCCTCTCCTCTCTGCCAGCCCTCCTCCTTTCCTCTCTGCCAGCCCTCCTCCTCTCCTCTCTACCAGCCCTCCTCCTCTTCTCTTCTCTCTGCGAGCCCTCCTCCTCTTTTCTCTCTCTCTCCCTACCAAACACTCTGCCAGCCCCTCCTCCTCTTCTCTTTGCCTCCCTACCAAACACTCTGCCAGCCTGCCTCCTCTTTTCTCTGTCAGCCCCTCCTCCTCTCCTCTTCTCTCTGTCAGCCCCTCCTCCTCTCCTCTTCTCTCTGTCAGCCTCTCCTCCTCTCCTCTTCTCTCTGTCAGCCCGTCCTCTCCTCTTCTCTCTGCCAGCCCCTCCTCCTCTCCTCTTCTCTCTGTCAGCCCCTCCTCCTCTCCTCTTCTCTCTGTCAGCCCCTCCTCCTCTCCTCTTCTCTCTGTCAGCCCCTCCTCCTCTCCTCTTCTCTCTGTCAGCCCCTCCTCCTCTCCTCTTCTCTCTGTCAGCCCCTCCTCCTCTCCTCTTCTCTCTGTCAGCCTCTCCTCTCCTCTTCTCTCTGTCAGCCCCTCCTCCTCTCCTCTTCTCTCTGTCAGCCCCTCCTCCTCTCCTCTTCTCTCTGTCAGCCCCTCCTCCTCTCCTCTTCTCTCTGCCAGCCCCCTCCTCCTCTCCTCTTTTCTCTGCCAGCCTCTCCTCCTCTCCTCTTCTCTCTGTCAGCCCCTCCTCCTCTCCTCTTCTCTCTGTCAGCCCGTCCTCTCCTCTTCTCTCTGCCAGCCCCTCCTCCTCTCCTCTTCTCTCTGTCAGCCCCTCCTCCTCTCCTCTTCTCTCTGTCAGCCCCTCCTCTTCTCCTCTTCTCTCTGTCAGCCCCTCCTCTTCTCCTCTTCTCTCTGTCAGCCCCTTCTCCTCTCCTCTTCTCTCTGTCAGCCCCTCCTCCTCTCCTCTTCTCTCTGCCAGCCCCTCCTCCTCTTCTCTCTGTCAGCCCCTTCTCCTCTCCTCTTCTCTCTGTCAGCCCCTCCTCCTCTCCTCTTCTCTCTGTCAGCCCCTCCTCCTCTCCTCTTCTCTCTGCCAGCCCCTCCTCCTCTCCTCTTCTCTCTGTCAGCCCCTCCTCCTCTCCTCTTCTCTCTGCCAGCCCCTCCTCCTCCTCTCTCTGCCAGCCCCTCCTCCCTTTCTTACTCCTCTTCTCCCAGCCCTTTAGTAAGCGGACATGGAGGTGTGTGTGTGTGTGTGTGTGTGTGTGTGTGTGTGTGTGGGACCAGACAGGACCTGCCGAACCCAGAACTCTAATCAGTCCCCAGAGGGTTGTGTGAGATGTGACTGTGGTGTCGCTTGCTCTGATAGCGGTAATAACCCCTCTCTCTCCACACACACACACACACACACACACACACACACACAGACACACACACACACACACACACACACACACACACACACACACACACACACACACACACACACACACACACACACACACACACACACACACACACACACACACACACACACACACACACACCTCTCTGAGTGTCTGCAGGCTCCAGACACACACACTCCATGAGTGGTGAGAGCCCTTCTCTCCACCTTTTTAATATAGCCTACCTCTCCGGCTTTGATTCTGCTAAATTGATTTTTGAACAGGCACATATGGAGCCTTTCATATTTGTTTATACAGGTCAGGAGAGGATTGAAGAGAGCTGTGGTTGAGATATAGGCTCACCTAGCTGATGGATCAACTCTGCAAAAAGTACAATGGAGCTAGCTAGTGCTTTGCTACTAAATTCTAACCATGATGAATCTAAGCTACTGCTTGGTTAACCAGTAACCATCTTAATAGAGCTAATGATGATAAAGCCATAATGCATCTGGCTATGCTACATGTTAATGTCAAAAATGGATTTAACAAGCACAATGCTAACTGTTTGGATCTCATCACGACCTGTGATAGATATAGAGCAAGATTATCGATGAGCTAACCATGACGTGGCTAATATAGTAATGTGCTAATGATGCTGACCCAGCCAGAGGTCACACTTAACATTGATCAGCACCTATAAACGGCAGCTGTGATAATGGTGATTGATTTTAACTAGCGCTGCCCTAACCCTGATTGATCTGAACTAGCATTGGTTATTCATAATGGATCTGGACTAGCAATTGGTTATTCATAATGGATCTGAACTAGCATTGGTTAGCTGTAATGGATCTGGACTAGCATTGGTTAGCCATAATGGATCGGAACTAGCTGTTGGTTAGCCATACTGGATCTGGACTAGCATTAGTTATTCATAATGGATCTGAACTAGCATTGGTTATTCATAATGGATCTGGACTAGCATTGGTTATTCATAATGGATCTGGACTAGCATTGGTTAGCCATAATGGATCTGGACTAGCAGTTGGTTAGCCATAATGGATCTGGACTAGCAGTTGGTTAGCCATAATGGATCTGAACTAGCAGTTAGCTTATTCATAATGGATCTGGACTAGCAGTTGGTTAGCCATAATGGATCTGGACTAGCAGTTGGTTAGCCATAATGGATCTGGACTAGCAGTTGGTTAGCCATAATGGATCTGAACTAGCAGTTGGTTAGCCATAATGGATCTGAACTAGCAGTTGGTTAGCCATAATGGATCTGGACTAGCAGTTGGTTAGCCATAATGGATCTGAACTAGCAGTTGGTTAGCCATAATGGATCTGGACTAGCAGTTGGTTAGCCATAATGGATCTGAACTAGCATTGGTTATTCATAATGGATCTGAACTAGCAGTTGGTTAGCCATAATGGATCTGGACTAGCAGTTGGTTAGCCATAATGGATCTGGACTAGCAGTTGGTTAGCCATAATGGATCTGGACTAGCATTGGTTAGCCATAATGGATCTGGACTAGCATTGGTTAGCCATAATGGATCTGGACTAGCAGTTGGTTAGCCATAATGGATCTGGACTAGCAGTTGGTTAGCCATAATGGATCTGAACTAGCAGTTGGTTAGCCATAATGGATCTGGACTAGCATTAGTTATTCATAATGGATCTGGACTAGCAGTTGGTTAGCCATAATGGATCTGAACTAGCATTGGTTAGCCATAATGGATCTGAACTAGCAGTTGGTTAGCCATAATGGATCTGGACTAGCATTGGTTAGCCATAATGGATCTGGACTAGCAGTTGGTTAGCCATAATGGATCTGAACTAGCAGTTGGTTAGCCATAATGGATCTGGACTAGCAGTTGGTTAGCCATAATGGATCTGGACTAGCAGTTGGTTAGCCATAATGGATCTGGACTAGCAGTTGGTTAGCCATAATGGATCTGAACTAGCAGTTGGTTAGCCATAATGGATCTGAACTAGCAGTTGGTTAGCCATAATGGATCTGAACTAGCAGTTGGTTATTCATAATGGATCTGGACTAGCAGTTGGTTAGCCATAATGGATCTGAACTAGCAGTTGGTTAGCCATAATGGATCTGAACTAGCAGTTGGTTAGCCATAATGGATCTGAACTAGCAGTTGGTTAGCCATAATGGATCTGGACTAGCATTGGTTAGCCATAATGGATCTGGACTAGCATTGGTTAGCCATAATGGATCTGAACTAGCAGTTGGTTAGCCATAATGGATCTGAACTAGCAGTTGGTTATCCATAATGGATCTGGACTAGCATTGGTTAGCCATAATGGATCTGGACTAGCAGTTGGTTAGCCATAATGGATCTGAACTAGCAGTTGGTTAGCCATAATGGATCTGGACTAGCAGTTGGTTAGCCATAATGGATCTGGACTAGCAGTTGGTTAGCCATAATGGATCTGAACTAGCATTAGTTATTCATAATGGATCTGGACTAGCATTGGTTATTCATAATGGATCTGGACTAGCAGTTGGTTAGCCATAATGGATCTGGACTAGCAGTTGGTTAGCCATAATGGATCTGGACTAGCATTAGTTATTCATAATGGATCTGGACTAGCATTGGTTAGCCATAATGGATCTGAACTAGCATTGGTTAGCCATAATGGATCTGGACTAGCATTGGTTATTCATAATGGATCTGAACTAGCAGTTGGTTAGCCATAATGGATCTGAACTAGCAGTTGGTTAGCCATAATGGATCTGGACTAGCAGTTGGTTAGCCATAATGGATCTGGACTAGCATTGGTTAGCCATAATGGATCTGGACTAGCATTGGTTAGCCATAATGGATCTGGACTAGCATTGGTTATTCATAATGGATCTGGACTAGCAGTTGGTTAGCCATAATGGATCTGGACTAGCATTGGTTAGCCATAATGGATCTGAACTAGCATTAGTTATTCATAATGGATCTGGACTAGCAGTTGGTTAGCCATAATGGATCTGGACTAGCAGTTGGTTAGCCATAATGGATCTGGACTAGCAGTTGGTTAGCCATAATGGATCTGAACTAGCATTAGTTATTCATAATGGATCTGGACTAGCATTGGTTAGCCATAATGGATCTGGACTAGCATTGGTTAGCCATAATGGATCTGGACTAGCATTGGTTAGCCATAATGGATCTGGACTAGCATTGGTTAGCCATAATGGATCTGGACTAGCAGTTGGTTAGCCATAATGGATCTGAACTAGCAGTTGGTTAGCCATAATGGATCTGGACTAGCATTGGTTAGCCATAATGGATCTGGACTAGCATTGTCCTAAAAGTGATAAACCAGATAGAAAGGTTTTTCATTATTTGAGTTTGAGTCTGTGTGTGATCTTTGCTAAATAGCTATAAATGTGCAGTTGTAACGAGCAGTCTGACATTTTGTGCAAAATGTTATGTTGCTCAGATCCAATGATTTCAGTGTTAGACCTAGTTTCTGAAAGCATGGCAGCTGTATCATTATGTTAGTTTGAGTCTGTGTGTGATCTTTGCTAAATAGCCTAGAAATGTGTTATTATAAATGTGCAGTTGTAATGGAATTTTTTTAGCCAAATGTACAAGCAATTTTTTAAAGTACCAGTCTTCTCCTTCCTTTGAATTCCCCATTGCACAGTCACACACACACACACACACACACACACACACACACACACACACACACACACACACACACACACACACACACACACACACACACACACACACACTCAGACACACTCAGACAAACCCACCGACACAAACACTCTCAGTCGAACACACTCAATTCCCCTCAACATGACACTTCACTGATCTCCACTTCAGAACGAAGCTTGCGGCACATGCCCTATATTTATGGCGGACTCTGGGAAATATACTGCCATCTGTCAAAAAAAGAGAAAGGGAGAGAGAGAAAGAGAGAGAGAGGAAAGAGAGGAATTGGGTGAGGGGGTAGAGAGAGAGAAAAACGGAACACCAATGTTAAATTACTTCCTATAGGGGCTACTGTGTCCTCCCTGAGAAATTGGCCTTGTTTCACACCCACACACACACACACACACACACACACACACACGTGCACGTACGCACGCACACAATCTCCACTCTACCTATCTCATCTATCCTCTGTACATTACTCAAAGATTCAAGCAAGAGAAGAGGAGTGGAGGAGGAGAACAATGTGTGTGTGTGTGTGTGTGTGTGTGTGTGTGTGTGTGTGTGTGTGTGTGTGTGTGTGTGTGTGTGTGTGTGTGTGTCAGTGAGAGAGGTATGCAGTGTGACCATTCATGACTGAATGGCGGGGCTGGAATGGGCGTTTTTTTTTACAATATTATAGTCGCATTGTCATTAAATAATGTTCGTATGGCAAAAAACAAGACTTTATTTCAACTTCATGTTGAACATATTGATACAGCTTGAGTTTTGATTTGTAGAGGTAAAATAGAGTGTCGTCTGGCCCTTCATGATAAATCATCAATGTAAAATATCCTGAAATCCTATATTATAATATCATATATTGGTCCAGCCCTGTGTGTGTGTGTGTGTGTGTGTGAGTGTGTGTGAGTGTGAGTGTGAGTGTGTGTGTGTGTGTGTGTGAGTGTGAGTGTGTGTGTGTGTGTGTGTGTGAATAGTGCAGTAGCAGTAGAATGAGGAGAGCAGAGAAGAGCAAAAAGGTGAAAAGACCAGACATCACTGCAGTCATTTTGTGACAATCTTTCCAGCCAGGCGAGCCAGCCCAATCATCTAGCTATCAGTGTGAGACTGAAAGAGAGAACAGATAACTCTCATTACAGTTGAAGGGAAACAGAAATGAAAGGACATGATCTTTCCTGTGAGGGGTACTAGAGATGGGTCAGCTTTGGCAGGGTCGTAACGAGCAGTCTGACATTTTGTGCTAAATGTTATGTTGCTCCGATCCAATGATTTCAATGATAGACCTAGTTTCTGAAAGCATGGCAGCTGTATCATTATGTTAGTTTGAGTCTGTGTGTGATCTGTGGCTCCAAGAAAGCAATTTTTGTTTGGAATATTTCACTAAGACATTTATTTAGAGCTGTTGGCAAAAATGTAACTGAAATAGCCTAACTTTGGTACTAGGAAATGAGAGCTGAAAGAGTGCTTAACTTTAGCTTGAGTAGGCCAGCCTGTTCATTCAAAACACTGGAACCTTATGTTAGCGTTGGGCTAGCACCTCACGTTAGCATTTTGGGCCATAGCATTAGCACACACTGTCATACAGTACATCCTCCGCCCACCCATGTCATAGACTGTTCTCTCTGCTACCGCACGGCAAGTGGTACTGAAGCGCCAAGTCTGGGACCAAAAGGTTCCTGAACAGCGTCTACCCACAAACCATAAGACTGCTAAATAGTTAACCAAATAGGTACCCAGATTATCTTCATTGACCCTTTTTGCCCTAACTCTTTTTGACTCTGTCCACACACTTACAACACATACTAACACTGACACTCCAACGTGCACACACACACACACACACACACACACACACACACACACACACACACACACACACACACACACACACACACACACACACACACTCACACATAACACGTACACGAAGGCACACTGTCGCTCACCCACACTTCCACACTCACCACATACGCTACGGCTACTGTCTATTATCTATACATATCTACCTCAATTACCTCATACCCCTGCACATCGACTCCGTACTGGTACTGCACTGTACCGCGTGTCAAGCTATCATTACTCATTGTGTATTTATTCTGCATGTTACTCATTTTTTATTCTATTCTTATTCTTATTATTTTGTTATTATTCTTCTTCTTATTGTTATTCTTATTATTCTTATTATATTATATTTTTTATTTTATTCTGCATTGTTGGGAAAGGCCCGTAAGTAAGATTTTCTGTTAATCTGCACCTGTTGTTTATGAAGTATGTGACAATTACAATGAGATTTGATTTAAATCTCACTCTAGCTGGCCTCATCACTCTGAAGGGCCCAGTATGTCATCACTGCTGTGCCTCAGCTTTTTTACAGCCACTTTCAAGCAAAGGACAGCTCATCTTTTATTCCATCATCCCTCTCTCTTTTTCCCTGTCTCTTAGCGCCTTTTCCCGCCCCTCAGTATGTCTCTCCCCCACTCGTTTGTCTCTCCCCCGCTCGTTTGTCAAAGCAGGATAATTGAATGAGTAAACTTGAGTGAACAGCTTCAGGAAGAAGACTGATGATGTGCTGTTGATGGTCCACTTAAACGTTTATATTTTCCGCAGGGTTGTGACTTAATGTGTATCGCTGGGCCAGTGGCACAGATTAAACTGTCCACTCAGTGGATTTGAGAAATATCCAGGGGTCTCATCATTATTTACACAGCGTCACGCAATCTTGGCAGGGATTCAATGACATGTCATTTGAGTGTGTGTCAAGTTAGTGTAGATTTTGCCCTTTCGTGCTTCAAATGAGATAGTTGAATAATTGAATGAAGACCTTCAGCTCCAGAGCAGGGTGTGTCGTGTGTATGTCACTGAGAGTTGGGAACAGCGACAGTGTCGCAAACTTTCACTTGTTGGCTAGTGATGATTCAGATTTACGGGAAAGAGGCGCGACTCAGCAAACAACCGAGCAGCCAAGTCACCTTCAGGGAGTGGCACAGGAACACATATGCTTCGCTCTCTCACACCCACATACAGGCTGTCCTGCTAGCCATTGGGTCATTCATCGGTTGATTTATTTGCATTTGGTTCTAAGAGAGTTTGAACCTCCAGGGTCCCTCTTTCTACCCGCTCATCCCAGCCTCAGCCTCAGCCCCCACCCTACCCCTCTTCTCTCTCTCTCTCTCTCTCTCTCTCTCTCTCTCTCTCTCTCTCTAAATTGAAATTTAAGGGGCTTTATTGGCATGGGAAACATATGTTTACATTGCCAAAGCAAGTGAAATACATAATAAACAAAAGTTAAATAAAGAATAAAAAAATAATAGTGAACATTATACTCACAAAAGTCATATTATGTCTATATACAGTGTTGTAATGAAGTACAAAAAGGAAAATAAATAAATATAAATATAGGTTGTTTATAATGGTGTTTGTTCTTCACTGGTTGCCATTTATTTGTGGCAACAGGTCACACATCTTGCTGCTGTGATGGCACACTGTGGTATTTTACCCAATAGATATGGGAGTTGATCAAAATTGATTTGTTTTCGAATTCTTTGTGGGTCTGTGTAATCTGAGGGAAATATGTGTCTTTAATACGGTCATACATTTGGTAGGAGGTTAGGAAGTGTAGCTCATTTTGTGGGCACTGTGCAGTAGAGGTCGACCAACTATGATTTTTCAACGCCGATGCCGATACGACTATTGGAGGACCAAAAAAAGACGATACCGATTAATTGGCCGATTTTTATATATGTATTTGTAATACTGACAATTACAACAATACTGAATGAACAATGAACACTTTTATTTTAACTTAATATAATACTTAAACAAAATCAATTTAGTCTCAAATAAATAATTAAACATGTTCAATTTAGTTTAAATAATGCAAAAACACAGTGTTGGAGAAGAAAGTAAAGTGCAATATGAATGAATGCTTACGAGCCTGCTGCTGCCTACCACCGCTCAGTCAAACTGCTCTATCAAATATCAAATCATATACTTAATTATAATATAATAAACACACAAAAATACGAGCCTTTGGTCATTAATATGGTCAAATCCGGAAACTATCATTTCGAAAACAAAACGTTTATTCTTTCAGTGAAATACGGAACTGTTTCCGAAAATGCGCTTTTGTTAAATCATTCCCCGTTTGGCGAAGTTGGCTGTCTTTGTTAGGAAGAAATGGTATTCACACAGTTCGCAACGAGCCAGGCGGCCCAAACTGCTGCATATACCCTGACGCAAGAGAAGTGACACAATTTCCCTAGTTAATATTGCCTGCAAAAATGAATTTCTTTTAATGACATATGCAGGTTAAAAAAAATATATACATATGTATTGATTCTAAGAAAGGCATTGATGTTTATGATGCTCTTTTCGCGAAAGCGTTTTTGTTAAATCATCACCCGTTTGGTGAAGTTGAAGTAGGAGTCCAAAAAGGCCGATTACCAATTGTTTTGAAAACAACTTCAAATCGGCCATGCCGATCGGCCATAGCCTGTCTTCTCTTGAGAGCCAGGTCTGCCTTCGGCGGCCTTTCTCAATAGCAAGGCTATGCTCACTGAGTCTGTACATAGTTGAAGCTTTCCTTAATTTTGGGTCAGTCACAGTGGTCAGGTATTCTGCCACTGTGTACTCTCTGTTTAGGGCCAAATAGCATTCTAGTTTGCTCTGTGTTCCAATGTGTCTCTCTCTCTGCCTCAATCTCTCTCCTTCCCCCTCTCTCTATCCATCCCCTCTCCCTCCATGTATTCGTTAAGCTCAAAGCTACAGTATTTGTTCGCATCTCACTGCCCTCATTAACATTTCACAGCCCCGCTAAAGCACACAGCCCCCGGTTACCAAGGGCCACCTCTCGGCAACCAGCAGTCAGCCTAGCTAGAGAGAGAGAGAGAGAGAGAGAGAGAGAGAGAGAGAGAGAGAGAGAGAGAGAGAGAGAGAGAGAGAGAGAGAGAGAGAGAGAGAGAGAGAGAGATTCTCTATGTCTGCTGACGCCTTCTTCAACCTTCATCTGTCCCTTATTCCCTTCTTATTTATGCTCAAGTACCATACACTCTCCATCTCTCCCTCCTGCATAGTCTCTCCCTCTCGCCCTTTCTCTCTCTCCCCCAGCATGCTTAGCTCTGATAATAGAAGTGGTACAGTAGCATCAACCAAGCTGCTTGCTCTAGCCTGTCCTCGGCCTGATTGCCTTGCTGCTAGGCCACAACGTAGAACCCCTGCGTCAGCTAACCATCTCTGACAGCCTCCTCTGACATCTCATAATAGAGGCTGAGAACGGCGGCTGAGAACGGTGGCTGGCAGAGGAGTAGTGCATGTTTGATTTGATTTAGCAGCTCAGCTAGCTTGGGGGACCTATAATGCCTGATTGTAGCCCAGGCAGAGTGAGCCTCGGTTGGGTTAAGCAGAGAGGGCACTACACTTGTGGTGGAGGATGGATGATGTAGGATTCACTTGGCTTTGGTAGGGAAGAGCAGGAGAGTGATGGCAAATTTGTGCAATTGACAATTTCTTAGCAGGGTTTTGTGGAATCTAATTTGTTTACGGGGACGTTCAGAGTGGTGAGTTGGGAACTGAGGTGACTCCCTCTCATCCTCCCCTCATCTCTGTCACACACTTTCCTCTCTTCACTCCCTCTCTCTCTCTTTTCTCTTCCCTTCCCCTTCATGTCTCCCTCCATCTTCTTCTCTCACTTCTGCTTTCATCTCTTCATTCCTCTCTCACTTTCCTATCATGTCTTTCTTTTTCTCTCCCCTCCCCTCCCCTCCCCCTCTCTCCCCTCCCCCTTTCTCCCCTCCCCTCTCCCCTCCCCCTCTCCCCTCGCCTCCCCCTCTCACCTCCTGCTCTCTCTCCTCCCCTCTCTCCCCTCCTCTCTCCTCTCTCTCCTCCCCCTCTCCCCTCCCCCTCTCACCTCCTGCTCTCTCTCCTCCCCTCCCCCCTCTCTCCCCTCCTCTCTCCTCTCTCCCCTCCCCCTCTCACCTCCCCCTCTCCCCTCTACTCTCTCTGTTAGTGAAGTTCATCTCAGCCCAGCGAGACACTCAACCAGAGCCATTCTATTGATACTTCAACACGCCTCATGATTGTATTTAGATGGAAGGAGGGAAGAGAACAAGGAAAGCAGAGGTGTACTCTCAGCAGAGGGAGAGAGGAAGAGAGGGAGAGAGGGATGACTCGTAGGAGTAGGAGCCGGTGTTAAAAATAAAAACTCCCGTGGAGTCTCAGCTGATGGTGATAGATTAGAACCAGGCGACTGGAGGGAGCATATAAATGAGATATTTAAGAAACATGAAAAATTGTGCCCAAATTGTAGCAAACAGCCGGCGGCTGGCCCCGTGTTCTCCATTCAAAGCGGCTTGTGGTTCCAATCCATTGTGGAGCGTCTCTGTACAGAGGGAGTCCAGGACCGGGCAGGGTGTGATAAGAACCAGCCGTTAAGAACCAGCCGTGACCTCTCACCTCTCGGCTCCTCTGATCTGGGCCCTAGCAAAATGAGATTTTCTGTGTGTGTGAGAGAGCATGTGAGAGAGAAAGAGAGAGAGAGAGAGGGTAATCTATTGCTTTCTGGTTTCTATGTGTGTGGGCAGGGTAGTGTTTCTGTGTGTGTGGGCAGGGTAGTGTTTCTGTGTGTGTGGGCAGGGTAGTGTTTCTGTGTGTGTGGGCAGGGTAGTGTTTCTGTGTGTGTGGGCAGGGTAGTGTTTCTGTGTGTGTGGGCAGGGTAGTGTTTCTGTGTGTGTGGGCAGGGTAGTGTTTCTGTGTGTGTGGGCAGGGTAGTGTTTCTGTGTGTGTGGGCAGGGTAGTGTTTCTGTGTGTGTGGGCAGGGTAGTGTTTCTGTGTGTGTGGGCAGGGTAGTGTTTCTGTGTGTGTGGGTAGGGTAGGGTAGTGTTTCTGTGTGTGTGGGCAGGGTAGTGTTTCTGTGTGTGTGGGCAGGGTAGTGTTTCTGTGTGTGTGGGCAGGGTAGTGTTTCTGTGTGTGTGGGCAGGGTAGTGTTTCTGTGTGTGTGGGCAGGGTAGTGTTTCTGTGTGTGTGGGTAGGGTAGTGTTTCTGTGCGTGTGGGCAGGGTATTGTTTCTGTGTGTGTGGGCAGGGTAGTGTTTCTGTGTGTGTGGGTAGGGTAGTGTTTCTGTGTGTGTGGGCAGGGTAGTGTTTCTGTGTGTGTGGGTAGGGTAGTGTTTCTGTGCGTGTGGGCAGGGTAGTGTTTCTGTGTGTGTGGGCAGGGTAGTGTTTCTGTGCGTGTGGGCAGGGTAGTGTTTCTGTGCTCTGCTGTTGGTGTCAGTGTTGTGTAATGCTCTGCTAATTGCTATGTGTAATGTTTGACATGGAACATCATCATCTATTCCTGATGACTAACTGAGTAGGCCCGTTTGATCATGTGCCAAACCTGATCACAAATCCATCGATGTAGTTTGCAGATCATCACATCGACGTAAAACAACTCTCCTCCTCGTTGAACCAGTCATTTAACCAGAGTTTCCCTGAGGAGTTGGTAGAACATGAGTGACAGACAGACACCGCCGGGCCGGGCCCTGTTTAAAATGCTCAGTCAAGCCGTGGTACGGCAGAGAGAGAGGAGTCACGAAACATGAATTCATTAGCACTGTGGACCCTACATTATGCAGAGGCTGAACTGCGACTGAAGAGTCAAGACACAGAGAGGGAGTGAGAGGAAAGGACAGTGAGAGGAATCAGGCATGTTGAAGTCAGCAGCACAGTCCAGTGTGATGAGGGAGGGGTGTAAGTTAGTATGTGTTTATTTATTTTTATTTCAACTGTAAGTTAACGTGTGTAAGTTAGTGTGTGTTAGAGAGTGTGTGTAAGTTAACATGTGTAAGTTAGTGTGTTTTAGAGTATGTGTGTAAGTTAGCGTGTGTAAGTTAGTATGTGTAAGTTAGTGTGTTTTAGAGTATGTGTGTAAGTTAGTATGTGTTAGAGAGTGTAAGTTAACATGTGTAAGTTAGTGTGTGTTAGAGAGTGTGTGTAAGTTAACGTGTGTAAGTTAGTGTGTTTTAGAGTATGTGTGTAAGTTAGTGTGTTTTAGAGTATGTGTGTAAGTTAGTGTGTTTTAGAGTATGTGTGTAAGTTAGTGTGTTTTAGAGTATGTGTGTAAGTTAGTGTGTTTTAGAGTATGTGTGTAAGTTAGTGTGTTTTAGAGTATGTGTGTAAGTTAGTGTGTGTGTGTCTGTGTAATAGCAGGAATGTTGGTGAAGCTGTAGTATCTATATGCTGCTATTAATTTAGTCTATACTTAACTCTATTATCTGAATAGAAGGTCACCTCATCTTGTATAGTAATAGGGGAATGGATGGAGGGCAATGGAGGGTACTTCAGCGTTCCCTGGTTTACACAAGCTAATGCTGATAAGGTGACTCTCTTCCTTGTTCATGACCTCTAGAAAGTTCTGAGCAACAACCAATCAAGATGGTCTTAGCATGGTTATTTATGTGTGTGTGTGAGGGGGGTTGATAAATATGTGTGTGTGTTTGTGTGTGTGTGTGTGTGTGTGTGTGTGTGTGTGTGTGTGTGTGTGTGTGTGTGTCAGTGAGAGAGGTATGCAGTGTGACCATTCATGACTGAATGGCGGGGCTGGAATGGGCGTGGTGTCTATCTGTTTGACTGGGTGGGTGGGTGGGTGGAGGGTCGGAGCTAAGCTATGCGACATGGACATCTGCCAGCGTGCAGCTTGCAACACCTGTCCGTCATGTGTCAACCAAACGGAACCCTCCTCGGCCCCTCAAAGCTCCTATTCTCAGTCCGTGAGACATGGGAATCTCTAGATGTCCCCTTCTTTTGTTACATAACTGCTGCAGCCCGGAGTAGCCTCCCAAACTCTCCGGTCAGTAGGAAGACACTAGGGGGCATAGGTCAGCTGAGGGACTATAGACCAAAACAAAACAGACAACTAGAATAGAGAGAGAATATATGGATTGGACTCTGAAGTAGGAAAGAGGACAGATCTACAATTGACTAGAAGATGAGGTCCTCCTCGGTACAAGGGACCACACTGGGCTGAAAATAAAGAGCAGTCAGAAGATCGTGGCTCTTTCCTCCTTCCCCAGCAGGTACCCTGGGATTTAACTGGCATAAAAAGGCTTGCTCGGGAGTTGTGAATAAGTGACTGGATTGAGCTCAGCAGCAACGCTTTGATCTGAATCAACACGCTCTGCTTCCATCGCACAGGTCAGGGAGACTGGATGTGCATACTAAAAATGTCAGAGAGGACAGGAGCCCGGCTTTGCTCTTTTGCTTTCATTCACATATTCAGCACGTATTCACTTCCATATCAGCTTTATAAGCACTGGGAGTGTAGACAGTGTAGGTATATTGACTTGCTCAGAGCAAAACACAAGTATGAAGCTTATAGCATTACACACATTCATATGGGTTTGGAAAAAAGATAGGGCCTATTACTAGCATCCATATGGACTTAATAACCGTTGTCCTGAAATGTATTCATGGACAGAGTAATATACTCAGTCCTTCTCCTATATGGATGCATTGGGTCAATGCACTTGATGTGGTTTCTACCTTTTTTCCAGCCCAGTTGCATTGCAATGTCATAGTTATTTTGTTGCAGACGGGCCTAAATTACAGGAGGCAAGACTCGTAAGCTGTCCTCTCAATTGTACGATCACACCAGTTCTGTCGAAAAAGGCATCCAATCACAAATGTCTGTTTCCAGTAAGAGTTTTCAAGTGCTGTATATTAGTATATTAAATTACAGTACGCCACCAATTATGTCCACACCATGTGACAGCTGACGAACCATCTTCTGGTACAGTGCCCCTGGCTGTTGAAACAATGTAAAGGTGTCTGTGAGTAGCTGGTGAGATGAGTCACGCGCAGGACAGCAGATATGAGAAATAAAATACTTTACTCAAAAATTAAAACATAACACGTAATATACACGGCCAGACAATACAACAAACAATCACTCACAAATACAACATGTAGAACAGGGGGTTAAATAATACACAAGTAATTGATTAAGTGAAGCCAGGTGTGATAAGACAGAACAAATGGAAAATGAATAGTGGATCGGCGGTAGCTAGAAAGACGGTGACGTCGAACGCCGCCCGAACAAGGAGAGGGACCGACTTCGGCGGAAGTCGTGACAAACAGAGCAAATATCATTATTCCATCCAGCTCCTGATGTATTTAGATTTGGCCCAGGGCTGGTTGTTCCTCTTAGCCCAACGAGACAGTTGGACTGGTGTTAACACCACAAACACGTTGATTTCATGTTTTTCATCAAATCTAACTGTAATACTATAGTAATGGCACTCCCTTGTAAATGTCACCATAGGTTTAAGATAATGTCTCCACTTAAACTATATGCCATTTAGCTGACACATTTATCCAAAGCGACTTAGTCATGCGTGCATACATTTTACATATGGGTGGTCCCGGGAATCGAACCCACTACCCTGGCGTTATAAGCGTCATGCTCTACCAACAGAGGTACGCTTAACAAAAATATAAATGCAACATGTAAAGTGTTGGTCCCATATTTCATGAGCTGAAATATAATATCACAAAAATGTTCAATATGCAGAAATGTGCACAAATTTGTTTACATCCCTGTTAGTGAGCATTTCTCCATTGCCAAGATAATCTATCCACCTAAGAGGTGTGTTATATCAAGAAGCTGATTAAACAGCATGATCATTACACAGGTGCACCTTGTGCTGGGGACAATAAAAGGCCACTCTAAAGTGTGCAACACAATGCCACAGATGTCTCAAGTTTTGAGGGAGCGTGAAATTGACATGCTGACTGTAGGAATGTCCACCAGAGCTGTTGCCAGAGGATTTAATGTTCATTAAGCTGCCTTGAAACATTGTTTTAGAGAATTTAGCGGTATGTCCAACCAGCATCACAACCACAGACCACGTCTATGGCGTTGTGTGGGTGAACGGTTTGCTGAAGTCAATGTGCCCCATGGTGGGGTTATTTCAGAAGAACAGAATAGCATACTCTGAGTTGTCCTTATGTTAGGCCCTGATCTGGCTATGCCAAATGGCTGTGAGCTACACTAGTTCATTTTGCAGAAAAGATTTGCTTAGAATTCTGTGGAATTATTTTATAGTATGAAGAATACAATTGAACAAAGCTGAATAAAATAGAAAGGCTATTTTCTCCAAACGATTTGAGGGGGTCCACACATGCGGCTATTCTGTGTTGGTCGGTTAACAAAGAAATAGGTATACCAATATCCTTAATTTAGAGTTAGTAATGTAACTGTAGTTGTTCTACAAACGTTGGGCTATCTGTTTTTATGTTTAATACATTGTAAGGCTGCATGATGAGACTAACGTTGATTTGAAAAATGTCACATGAAAGTATTTTTTTATGCAGACTGTACACACTATATCAGTCACTCATTCACAATTTGACAAGCACTTGATAATGCCTAGAATTTCAAGGTGGCATCCCCTTTGTGTGGCCATAATGCATCCTAAAAAAATCCATGCCTTTTGCGGCCAGTGGCCTTTGTTCCCTTCTCCCTGAGTGCTGTGCGCTCCATCACGTGATCAGGTCTGTCTCATAGGCTACAAGTGAAGACAGACACATCGGGGACGCAACTGCACGTGTCCTTATCCAAAGGTCAACCTATTCTATTCTGTGCAAGAAATAACTATTCCAAACATAGTCTGGGACAGTTGTGTGATGCAATAGATCCCAAATTAATACATCCACAAGCATAAAAAATGTTTTATGCAATGTGGCTGACACAACAGATCAGAACATTTAGCTTAAAATGTTGATTAACTATTAGGCTATTTGTTCACATTATCAAAAGTGACCGCAAATGCAATTATGCAATTATGCAAGTAATGCTTTTATTATAAAGGTGCATTTTTCAGGTGAAAATCTTACCAAAATTTGAAACTCAAGCGCTGCGTATGTATGCCAGAATGGCTCTACACCCTTTGTAAAGCGGATTAATGTGCCCACTTACAAACCTTATTAAAACATACAGGCCTATGGGCTAGGCTACATGAGGTGTGATACAAACCTTATTAAAACATATAGGCCCATGTGCTAGGCTACATGAGGTGTGATACTAACCTTATAAACATATAGGCCTATGGGCTAGGCTACATGAGGTGTGATACTAACCTTATTAAAACATATAGGCCTATAGGCTAAGCTACATGAAGTGTGATACTAACCTTATTAAAACATACAGGCATATGGGCTAGGCTACATGAGGTGTGATACTAACCTTATTAAAACATATAGGCCTATGGGCTAGGCTACATGAGGTGTGATACTAACCTTATTAAAACATACAAGCCTATGGGCTAGGCTACATGAGGTGTGCGACTATGATTCGAAAAAGTTGCAAAAAAATGTATTGTTTCTCATGCTGGGAATCATTCACAAGTGATAATATATAATTCACAAGTGGTAGGCTAATTGTCAAATATCAGACATTTACATTTTAGTCATTTAACAGACGCTCTTATCCAGAGCGACTTACAGTAGTGAATGCATCCATTTCATTTCATACTTTTATTTTCTGTGCTGGCCCCCCATGGGAATCGAACCCACACCCTGGCGTTGCAAACACCATGCTCTACCAACTGAGCTACAGGGACTATTCTTGATTTAATCTTGACTTTACATATACTAAATAATATATGTGTGGAATTTGTTTTGATTTAGAATGGACCATTATCATGCACCTGTATAGAAACAGGGGCAGGGGGAAAAAATATATGTCATCTATGCACTTAAGTACCGAATGGAGGACTCTTTTTCCCATGGTTTATTTTCATGCCAGCCAGGTAGGCTATACTCCTGTTGTAAATATAAGCAATGTGCTTAATATTAGGAAAGATGAAAAATAAATATAGTAGGCCTAGCCTATAGAAAGCTGGTTGTCCTTTTTTTAATAGAGGAATTCACTCAGTTTTTTTCCGCAATTGCATAGCCTATAGAAATGTTGCGCAACATGAGCTCATGGGCTCTCATGAAGTGTTTGATTGGATTTTTGATGACATTTACGTTGATGTCAGAGTGATTGGAGGGAGAATAGAGTGCTGAGTAGCAGGCAGTTAGCAAGTTGGTAGACTACTAATGAGCATCAGAGCTTGGAGAAGCCAAATTACCGTGACTAAACGGTCATGTGGAATTTGACTGCCTTCATGACTCGTGACCGCCGGTGTGGCGTTAATACGGTAACTGCAACAGCCCTATCTGTGACCAATAGATGCATATCTGTTTTCCCAGTCATGTGAAATCCATAGATTAGAGCTTAATGAATTTATTTAAGTTGACTGATTTCCTTATTTGAGCTGTAACTCAGTAAAATATTAGAAATTGTTGCATGTTGCGTTGATATTTTTGTTCATTATACAAAGGACCACTCACTTCCCAAGCATGCAGCTCCCCCACACCCCACCTGTTGAGGAACTCTGTTTTAGACATTATTTTACTGTCACTGGTTTTTGCCATAGCGTTGGATTTAGCCGAAACTAGCTGTGATGAATGATGGCTAAGGGTCACGGGTATGAACCAAATGACTCTGCTTTAGACCTTTCGTAGCTCTATGCTAGCAGTGGCTCTCTTAGCCAAAGGAAAATGCATAAATGTCTAAATGTCTGTGTTTTAATTGAAGCTTTGACACCTCTGAGACTTTGCTAGTAAAATATGTAGGCCTATTACTAGACCTAGTTGATGCTCTGTTGTAGATTTGAGCTGTGTTAGCTGAATCAATGTTAGCAAAGCCTGCACTAGTTAAAACAATGTTTTAGTTGGAGCTATCTTAACCAAATCAATGTTAGCAAAGCCTGCACTAGCTAAAATAATGTTGTAGTTGGAGCTATCTTAACCAAATCAATGTTAGCAAAGCCTGCACTAGTTAAAACAATGTTGTAGTTGGAGCTATGCTAGTCATGTCTTGTGTTAACTGAATATCCACATTATTTTAGGGATTCTGTTGTTCTCTGGTATGCCCACCTGCTTCGTGTCAATCATCTGTAAGCCCACAGTGTGGCACCTCGTTTGGGTCGGCTTGCGGAAACTGAGACGCCATCCGTCCCTCCCGACCATGGGATCTCCTTAGAGTCTCCGTGACTTAACCTGCAATAACGCAGCTGGTCATAGCACTCCGTCTCAGCTGCCATCTTGGAGAAACAGTGGCACACTGGTACGTGTTTTTGTGAAAACTTCTCAGATTAAGAGTAATTTCCTTATTTTTCTTAAAATTACATATCACTGAAGGAACTCATAAGCATGATATGAGAGATTTATAGGACTGATTTCAGACTATCAGCATTAGAAAAAAACGTATATCTGCTGTGTCATTATTACGATAGCATTCTATCGACCTACTGTCAGCGGAAATACCAACTGAAGTGTCACAAGTAAACCTTTAGCCATAGCAACCTTTATGGGTATATCCCATCCCATCTCTAAAAAAAAGCCTCAGTGTGAGTCTGTGAGAGCCCTGATGTGGGGCTCCTTGGGGTCTACTGGGGTGCTTTCCAGTCAGCCTTTGTCTGTTATTGACTGTTATTGCAGTTGGCAGAGGGGCCTCCTGCCTTGGCAATGTCTGCAATGGGCTACCAGTGTGGCCCCGTCCCGGCTCGGCCATATAGAGCCGCTGTGACTGGCTGCCAGGGAAACCCTGTTCATGAACACATACTTCAGCCCCCAGAGAAAAGGAATCAGCATTGCATTCTACAGAGGAGAAAAAGAGACGGATGGAGAGAGAGAAAGAATGAGTGACAGGGAGAATGAGAGTGAGAGGGAGGTAAAATAACAGTTGGTTTGTTAGCCCCTCCCATTCTTGTTGTGTGTGTGTGTGTGTGTGTGTGTGTGTGTGTGTGTGTGTGTGTGTGTGTGTGTGTGTGTGTGTGTGTGTGTGTGTGTGTGTGTGTGTGTGTGTGTGCGTGTGTCCAGGATAACGTAATGGGACTGAGAAAATGTGTGTGAATGTGAGAATGTGCAGTTGCCTTAAATCTTCCCGTCTTTTCCCCACTGAATGAACTCCGTTAATCTTGGATGTTTGGGTGTTTGTTTGTGATGGATTATAAAACGCTCAACGCTGGAACTAATGAGTTTTAGACCTGTCTGCCTCTCTGTGCCCTGAGCCCTGCTCCGGGGGTAATTCAGCATGCACCCAGAGAGAGGGAGAGAAGGAAAGAGGGAAAGATGGAGAGACAGAGAGAGAGGAGCTCAAAGAAGAGTGTGGAAAATAGACTAGAGAATATGGAGGGCACATGGTGAGAGAGAGGTCCAGTCGCCAGAACCACAAATACAAATTGCATCTAGACACCGTTGCCCTAGAGCACACAAAAAAACTATACATACCTTGACCTAAACATCAGCGCCACAGGTAACTTCCACAAAGCTGTGAACGATCTGAGAGACAAGGCAAGAAGGGCATTCTATGGCATCAAAAGGAACATAAAATTCGACATACCAATTAGGATCTGGCTAAAAATACAGTGAGGGAAAAAAGTATTTGATCCCCTGCTGATTTTGTACGTTTGCCCACTGACAAAGAAATGATCAGTCTATAATTTTAATGGTAAGTTTATTTGAACAGTGAGAGACAGAATAACAACAAAAGAATCCAGAAAAACGCATGTCAAAAATTTTATAAATTATTTGCATTTTAATGAGGGAAATAAGTATTTGACCCCTCTGCAAAACATGACTTAGTACTTGGTAGCAAAACTCTTGTTGGCAAATACGTAGCCCACCAGGTTTGCACACATCTCAGGAGGGACTCCTCTTTGCAGATGTTCTCCAAGTCATTAAGGTTTCGAGGCTAACGTTTGGCAACTCGAACATTCAGCTGCCTCCACAGATTTTCTATGGGATTAAGGTCTGGAGACTGGCTAGGCCACTCCAGGACCTTAATGTGCTTCTTCTTGAGCCACTCCTTTGTTGCCTTGGCCGTGTGTTTTGGGTCATTGTCATGCTGGAATACCCATCCACGACCCATTTTCAATGCCCTGGCTGAGGGAAGGAGGTTCTCACCCATCGATTAGACGGTACTTGGCCCCGTCCATCGTCCCTTTGATGTGGTGAAGATGTCCTGTCCCCTTAGCAGAAAAACACCCCCAAAGCATAATGTTTCCACCTCCATGTTTGACGGTGGGGATGGTGTTCTTGGGGTCATAGGCAGCATTCCTCCTCCTCCAAACACGGCGAGTTGAGTTGATGCCAAAGAGCTCCAGTTTGGTCTCATCTGACCACAACACTTTCACCCTGTTGTCCTCTGAATCATTCAAATGTTCATTGGCAAACTTCAGACGGGCATGTATATGTGCTTTCTTGAGCAGGGGGACCTTGCGGGCGCTGCAGGATTTCAGTCCTTCATGGCGTAATGTGTTACCAATTGTTTTCTTGGTGACTATGGTCCCAGCTGCCTTGAGATCATTGATAAGATCCTCCCGTGTAGTTCTCGGCTGATTCCTCACCGTTCTCATGATCATTGCAACTCCACGAGGTGAGATCTTGCATGGAGCCCCAGGCCGAGGGAGATTGACAGTTCTTTTGTGTTTCTTCCATTTGCAAATAATCGCACCAACTGTGGTCACCTTCTCACCAAGCAGCTTGGCGATGGTCTTGTAGCCCATTCCAGCCTTGTGTAGGTCTACAATCTTGTCCCTGACATCCTTGGAGAGCTCTTTGGTCTTGGCCATGGTGGAGAGTTTGGAATCTGATTGATTGCTTCTGTGGACAGGTGTCTTTTATACAGGTAACAAGCTGAGATTAGGATCACTCCCTTTAAGAGTGTGTTCCCAATCTCAGCTCGTTACCTGTATAAAAGACACCTGGGAGCCAGAAATCGTTCTGATTGAGAGGGGGTCAAATACTTATTTCCCTCATTGAAATGAAAATCAATTTATAACATTTTTGACATGCGTTTTTCAGGATATTTTCGTTGTTATTCTGTCTCTCACTGTTGAAATAAACCTACCATTAAAATTATAGACTGATCATTTCTTTGTCAGTGGGCAAATGTACAAAATCAGCAGGGGATCAAATACTTTTTTCCCTCACTGTACATGAATCAGTTATAGAACACCATGCCCTTTATGGTTGTGAGGTCTGGGGTCTGCTTACCAACCAAGAATTCACAAAATGGGACAAACACCAAATTGAGACTCTGCATGCGGAATTCGGCAAAAATATCCTATCCTCTGTGTACAACGTAGAACACCAAATAATGCATGCAGAGCAGAATTAGGCCGATACCCGCTAATTATCAAAATCCAGAATAGAGCAGTTATATTCTACAACCACCTAAAAGGAAGCGATTCCCAAACCTTCCATAACTGTCACGGGTGTCGTAGGGTTTAGACCAAGACGCAGCGGGAAAATGTATACTCATCTTCTTTTATTAAAGGATAAAGAAGGAAAAACCAAAACAAACACGTATACCAAAAACACGACGACAAAGAACAGGCCGGTAAGGCACAACGCTATACACAGCAACAATCTCCCACAAAATCCCATGACAAACACACTCCTAAATATAGGACCTTCAATCAGAGGCAACAGAGACAGCTGCCTCCAATTGAAGGCCCCAATTCCCATTACCAAAACATAGAAATACAAACACCTAGACAGAACATAGAAATAAACTAACATAGAACGATAACCAAAACCCTGGACTAATAAATCAAATACTCCTCTACATGAACACATACACAAACACACCCGGAACCACATAAAACAAATACCCCCTGCCACATCCTGACCAAACTATAATAACAAATAACCCCTATTACTGGTCAGGACGTGACAATAACAAAGCCATCACCTACAGAGAGATGGACCTGGAGAAGAGTCCCCTATCAAGCTGGTCCTGGGGCTCTGTTCACAAACACGAACACACCCCACAGAGCCCCAGGACAGCAACACAATTAGACCCAACCAAATCATGAGAAAACAAAAAGATAATTACTTGACACAACTGGAATGCTATTTGGCCCTAACAGAGAGTACAAAGTGGCAGAATACCTGACCACAGTGACTGACCCAAACTTAAGGAAAGCTTTGACTATGTACAGACTCGGTGATCATAGCCTTGCTGTTGAGAAAGGCCGCCGTAGGCAGACCTGGCTCTCAAGAGAAGACAGGCTATGTGCACACTGCTCACAAAATGAGGTGGAAACTGAGCTGCACTTCCTAACCTCCTGCCCTATGTATGACCATATTAGAGACACATATTTCCCTCAGATTACACAGACCCACAAAGAATTTGAAAATAAACCTGATTTTGATGAACTCCCATATCTACTGGGTGAAATTCCACAGTGTGCCATCACAGCAGCAAGATGTGTGACCTGTTGCCACAAGAAAAGGGCAACCAGTGAAGAACAAACACCATTGTAAATACAACCCATATTTATGCTTATTTATTTTCCCTTCTGTACTTTAACCATTTGTACATTGTTATAACACTGAATATATACATAATATGACATTTGTAATGTCTTTATTCTTTTGGAACTTCTGTGAGTAATGTTTACTGTTCATTTTTGTTTATTTCACTTTTGTATATTATCTACTTCACTTGCTTTGGCAATGTTAACATATGTTTCCCATGCCAATAAATCCCCTTGAATTGAAATGAATTGAGAAGAGTGAGGAAGGGAAAGAGATAAGAGAGGGTAAAGAGGACAGAGAGAGAGAGAGAGAGAGAGGGGAAGGAGCAGTAGAGGGAGGAGGGTACGTACAGAAGTCTTGCCGGGGGGCTGCCGTGGCCCATTTCTTCCCACATTGCACACCGGAGTGGCAGATTAATTGCAGTTCAGTGTTCTGTGCAACTCTAATGTTCAGACATGATGTAAAACACAGCCGAGGCAAACACTGTCGAGGGAAAAATGTAAAATGTAAAAAATGGAAAGCTTTCTGCCTGGGCTGGGCTCAGTCCGACTGGAGAGTTACTCCTCTGTAAAACGGGCTGGCCCAGGAAGGGCATCACCTGGGTCTGCTAAGGTAGGAGGAGGGCGGCTGTGGCTTCCGCTGCCTACAGCATATATAATATGTGTCTGTGCTATTCATGGTCTTTGCTAACTAAGGTGTGATTGCCAAGATTAACCAAGATTGACAACAAGTGGCCTGTCATTTGCAGCCCAGCAGTTTTGTTGACCGGAGTGCCTGTGACCAGGAGGACTTCAATTTAAACAGATATCACACTCCCTTGGATGAATAGGATAAATTACCATAATATTTTTGCAAACCATGCTAAATGCTAACTATTTTTGCTAACAGGGTCCTGTGGGAATTTGGCCTAGACTCCCAGCATCAGTCTCACTCCTCCTCCACACTACCCCGCAGCGACTCCGGCTCCCTTTCCCTGAGTGTCCTCTCCTCTCCGCCTCTCCAGCTACAGGAGGAAGATAATCTGTTTTTCCCCCGTAAATTACCATAATCTCCAATACAGTCCTCCCCTAGAGCTAGATAATGGTTTGAAGCAACACATATTTTTCTTTCATTCTTTTTTTTCTTCCAGTGTCCCTCCCGCTCCATAGTGGACATGTTAAGTAATCCTCTGTGTATGAAAAAAACATATGGGAATGCTGGCTCACAGCACCCGCCTGTGGGCCGACCGTCCTTAGGCGATGCCAATAACGCAGCCTTAATCTCTAGGCAAGCAGACGTTCCCCCTGGTTAGTATACACACCAGGGGTTGGAACCTGTTCAGGGAACAGAACCAAAAACCGGAAAATAAAGATTTCTTTCAAGGAACAGAAACGGAACCTAGAACTAAAGTGATCTATACTGTTCCAGGGGAAGAACCGTTATTTTAAAAACATGGAAACTGGTTAATAACTTTCTTTTATGCTCCAGGCATTTTTTTCTCGTCCCACAAAAAACGCAACAAAGCGCCAATGCAAAGCCCTCGCTCTGTCACTCAGAAACTTATTCCAGTGTCTGTCTGCAATCTGAAAATCTTTGCCTGTGCGCATGCGTGTTTAGGCTACCAGCCCCTCCCCCATCTGAAGCATAAGCTACTGTACTGACGTTACAAGCATGATTCAGAAGAATAGGGAGATAGATTTTTAATTAGCTAGAGAAGAATGGATTCACTTTTTCAATGCTAGTTAACCTCTCTGGGCCAGTGTAATCCCGTGGCGCGATATTCAAATACCTTAGAAATGCTATTACTTCAATTTCTCAAACATATGACTATTTTACACCATTTTAAAGACAAGACTCTCGTTAATCTAACCACACTGTCCGATTTCAAAAAGGCTTTACAACAAAAGCAAAACATTAGATTATGTCAGCAGAGTACCCAGCCAGAAATAATCAGACACCCATTTTTCAAGCTAGCATATAATGTCACATAAACCCAAACCACAGCTAAATGCAGCACTAACCTTTGATGATCTTCATCAGATGACAATCCTAGGACATTATGTTATACAATACATGCATGTTTTGTTCAATCAAGTTCATATTAATATCAAAAACCAGCTTTTTACATTAGCATGTGACTAGCATGTGACTAGCATTCCCACCGAACACTTCCGGTGAATTTACTAAATTACTCACGATAAACGTTCACAAAAAACATAACAATTATTTTAAGAATTATAGATACAGAACTCCTTTATGCACTCGCTATGTCCGATTTTAAAATAGCTTTTCGGTGAAAGCACATTTTGCAATATTCTGAGTAGATAGCCCGGCCATCACAGGCTAGCTATTTTGACACCCACCAAGTGTGGTACTCACCAAACTCCGATTTACTATTAGAAAAGTTTGATTACCTTTGCTGTTCTTCGTCAGAATGCACTCCCAGGACTTCTACTACAATAATAAATGTTGGTTTGGTTCCAAATAATCCATAGTTATATCCAAATAGCGGCGTTTTGTTCGTGCGTTCAAGACACTATCCGAAGGGTAAATAAGGGTGACGCGCCCGACGCGTTTCGTGACAAACAAATTCAAAATATTCCATTACCGTACTTCGAAGCATGTCAAACGCTGTTTAAAATCAATTTTTATGTGATTTTTCTCGTAAAAAAGCGATAATATTCCGACCGGGAGTCGTTGTTTTCGTTCAAAGAGAGAGAAAGTAAACATGGTGTCGGCTCGTGCACGCGCCTCCAGTCTCATTGTCCTCAGATCGACCACTATCCAAATGCGCTAATGTTTTTCAGCCATGGCCTGCAAAGCCACCATTCATCGTTCTGGCGCCTTCTGAGAGCCTATGGGAGTGTTAGAACATGTCACATTATGCCAGAGATCCCCTGTTTTGGTTAGAGATGATCAAGAAGGCCAATAAATAGTCAGAGAGAGCGCTTCCTGTTTGGAATCTTCTCAGGTTTTGGCCTGCCAAATGAGTTCTGTTATACTCACAGACACCATTCAAACAGTTTTTGAAACTTTAGGGTGTTTTCTATCCAAATCAAACAAATATATGCATATTCTAGTTACTGGGCAGGAGTAGTAACCAGATTAAATCGGGTACGTTTTTTATTCGGCCGTGCAAATACTGCCCCCTATCCCCAACAGGTTAAGGATGCAAGTCTCCCCTTTGCTGCTATAACAGCCTTCACTCTTCTGGGAAGGCTTTCCATTATATGTTGGAACATTGCTGCGGGGACTTGCTTCCATTCAGCCACAAGAGCATTAGTGAGGTCGGGCACCGATGTTGGGCGATTAGGCCTGGCTTGCAGTTGGCGTTCCAAGGTATTTGATGGGGTTGAGGTCAGGGCTCTGTGCAGGCAAGTCAAGTTCATGCTGAAACAGGAAATGGCCTTCCCCAAACTGTTGCCACAAAGTTGGAAGCACAGAATCGTCTAGAATGTTATTGTATGCTGTAGTGTTAAGATTTCCCTTCACTGGAATCAAGGGGCCTAGCCCGAACCATGAAAAGCAGCCCCAGACCATTATTCCTCCCCCACCAAACATTACAATTGGTACTATGCATTGGGACAGGTAGTGTTCTCCTGGCATCCGCCAAACCCAGATTCGTCAGTCGGACTGCCAGATAGTGAAGCATGATTCATCACTCCAGAGAACGTTTCCACTGCTCCAGATTCCGATGGCGGCGAGCTTTACACCACTCCAACCGATGCTTGGCATTGCGCATGGTGAACTTATGCTTGTGTGCGGCTGGTCGGCCATGGAAACCAATGGGAATTTGGCTTTCATGAAGGTCCCAACGAACAGTTCTTGTGCTGACGTTGCTTCCAGAGGCAACTTGGTAGAGTGTTGCAACTGAGGACAGACGATTTTTACTCGCTACCTTGCTTCAGTACTCGGCGATCCCGTTCTGTGAGCTTGTGTGGCGTGCCACTTCGCGGCTGAGTCGTGGTTGCTCATAGACGTTTCCACTTCACAATACATCACGTACAGTTGACTGGGTCAGCTCTAGCAGGGCAGAACTTTGATGAACTGACTTGTTGGAAAGGTGGCATCTTATGACGGTGCCACGTTGAAAGTCACTAAGATCTTCAGTAAGGCCATTCTACTGCCAATGTTTGTCTTTGGAGATTGCATGGCTGTGTGCTTGATTTTACACACCTGTCAGCAATGGGTGTGGCTGAAATAACCAAGTCCACTAATGTCCACATACTTTTGTATATACTGTATAGTGTAGCTAGCTCAAGCTTGTTATCCAGCTAGCTCAAAGGACATTCAAAGTTCCTCCATAGAAGCTGCTCCTTTTATTTATAATTCTGTGGACCTAATGCAGATCATGAATGTCATAAGATGCCCAGCGCTTCGAGCCTCCTCCTCAACCCTCTCTCGCTCTTTTCCCACCCTCAAAATTTCAGTTGCATCTTGCGCCATAGGCTCCATTTGTCTGTCCATCACACATGTAAACAACTATCTTGCCTGCTCTGTCCGTACGGATTGGTGAAGTCATTTAATGAGCTAAATGTAAAGAACTGTTGATTTCACAGGTTAGAAAATGACTTACAGGAGCAACAAGTGTTAAGTGCATTGCTCAAGGGCACATTGACAGATTTTTCACCTAGTTAGCTCAGGGTAATCGAACCAGCGACTGACCTAATGCTCTTAAACGCTAGGCTACCTCATGCCAAACACACACACACGCGCACACACACAGCAGCCAGCAGCAGCAAGATATGCTGGCTTTCTGTGTAGGAGATTCAATCTCTCTTGAACAATCTAAGGATCAGAATAAAGAGAAAGCCAGCCCAGAAAGCTAGTATCAGGTGCCAGCATGGCTGCTGCTGCTGGAAGGGCTGATAAGTATTCTGCTGTTTACAAAACTCTGCTGAGGGGACCACCTGCAATGCATTCTGGGTAAAACTGAAGAATTAGGTTGGGTGCTGCTGCCAAGTGCCAAAACAGCAGACTGTGAAGATTAGGGTTGGGTGCTGGGGTTAGGGTGTACTCAGGAGTTAGAGTTTGTTCTGATCGGGGTCGAGATGGTTAAAACTGTTCGGTTGTGGACGAGGCAGTTGAGATTGTGTGGTTGTGTTTGTGTTTCTTGCAGTTGAAGAGATCAAAATAGAGATGGTTTGTTTGGATTTGTTGCCATCATGTCATTGTGTTAGTCTGTTGGTCATGTGATCTGGGGAAGACAGAAAAACGAGTGAGAAAAAAGATGTAAACAATAGTGATGCGATATGACATTTTTGGCTGATACCAAAATCCGATATTTTCCTTGCCGAACAAAATGAGAACGATACCCGATATTTAACATTTTAGCGGCCTTTTAAGCATTCTAGTACAGTTAAATAGTTAACACACACACATGGACACAGCGGTCTATGGCACTGCATCTCAGTGCAAGATGTGTCACCACAGTCCCTGGTTCGAATCCAGGCTGTATCACATCCGGCCGTGATTGGGAGTCCCATAGGGTGAAGCACAATTGGCCCAGCGTCGTCCGGGCCGTCATTGTAAATAAGAATTTGTTATTAACTGACTTGCCTAGTTAAATAAAGGTGTCCAAAAATACCGATTTCCGATTGTTATGAAAACTTGAAATCGGCCCTAATTAATCGCCCATTCCGATTAATCGGTCGACCTCTAACACACACACACACACCACAGCTTTCTCAGAACAATACCGAGATTCAACACATATCTTGGGGCATCTCAGGAAGGAGGGGGAGAAAAAAAACAACAGCATTTTTCTCCTGCAGTAAAAGTCCTCGTCCAGATGTGCCTGCTCAATTATCCACAAAGAAACAGCTGTGTGTGTGTGTGTGTGTGTGTGTGTGTGTGTGTGTGTGTGTGTGTGTGTGTGTGTGTGTGTGTGTGTGTGTGTGTGTGTGTGTGTGTGTGTGTGTGTATTATGAAACCTAACCCTTGTAATTACTCCGAAACTGGAGCTTTATCTCACCAGTTTGTATGATCCAGGTTAAAACATGAATTCTCATTCTCTTTAAATTCCTCACTGATTCTGCTGAAGCCTTGGAAATCCTCTTATACACTCTCCCTCGTTCACCTATCTGACTCTATTTCTCTCGTTCACCTCTCTGGCTCTCTCTTTCCCTCGTTCACCTCTCTGGCTCTCTCTTTCCCTCATTCACCTCTCTGGCTCTCTCTTTCCCTCGTTTATCTCTCTGACTCTCTTTCTCTCGTTCACCTCTCTGACGGTCTTTCTCTCGTTCACCTCTCTGACTGTCTTTCCCTCGTTCTCCTATCTGACTCTTTATCTCGTTCACCACTCTGGCCCTCTCTTTCCCTTGTTCATCTCTCTGACTCTCTTTCTCTCGTTCACCTCTCTGACTCTCTCTTTCTCTCATTCACCTCTGACTCTCTCTTTCTCAGCTCATATAACACATTTGACCCCTAGCTCCTACCCCTGAACTTGTTGTGTATCTGAGATGTTTGCATATTAGAATAACTTCATTTCACCCTGTGATATCTTCCAGTAGGTGGGACATATGCTACCTTATATGGCGGATACTTCCACCTATCCATTCAGGTCTACACAAACTGCCAAGCCGTAGGGGCCATTTGGGTCGATTTGAAATTGGGCTCCTGTCTCTCTCCCCTCACTCACACAGTGACGGTTCACTGTAGTCAGCCCCATGGCAGCACCAGTCATCCACCCTGTTCCTTCAGAGTATCTCCTCTTACACAATGCTCTTCACATTAGGCAGCTCACCCACTGTGAAACACAAAAATAACCACGGCGCTAAGTGCTGCCTTTACACAAAGAGCATCGCATTGAAATGCTGATGTCTTCTGTTCTCTTCTGTTCTGAGGACCTGTGTGTTTTGTCGTGTCGCGTTAGAGTGGGGTTTGTTTTCCAAGAGAGCCTGGCTGTTCTCGCCTGTTGCCTGTGTGTGTGTGCGTGTGCGTGTGACTCAATCTCATCTCGGTTTATACAGGGCTCAGAATGAGTACTAACTTCACTGACAGCTGCACTCATACGACATATGCCCACAGGGCAACAACTCAAGCCTTTAGCATTCCTATACCCTATGGGTATGTGTGGGCGTATGGGGGAGGGTGTGGCTGTGTGTGTGCAAGTATGTGTGTGCTTGTGTCTATGTGTGTGTGTCTATGTGTGTTTGTGTGTGTCTACACGCATACATGCAAATGTGTATGAAAGCGAGGGTCTCTGTGTGTCGGTGGAGGGGTGTGGATGGAGCCAGTGAAGTGTCTGTAAAGACATGCATTATTCAGTGTAGAGTGTTATTCCGAGTGAGATGTAGACTACTGTTTCTCTCTAGCCCAAGTAGGACAGCAATCAGCCTGATCTCTTATGAACTATAACTCTGCAGCGGTCGATAGCTGTTAGCATGCTAATCCTGCTGCTGTTATTGATATCCACACTGCCTTTTTTCCCCAGGGGTGTGTGTGTGTGTCTGTGTCTGTGTGTGTCTGAGTATGTGAGTATATGATTGCTCTGTAGATAAGCAATACGATTTGTGGGGTGTTGTGCTCTGTGTGTGTGCCTGTTTGCCTTTCATTGTGTGTGTGCGCGTGCGTGTGCATGCGTTCTTGTGTGTGTGTGATCCCTAGATTGATATCCAAACTGCTTTATTTCTCAGACGTCAAACAGAGAGCGGAGCCTTGAACTCCCAGCAGGCATTATTCATTGAATTAGATAACACACACAAGATGCAAATGGGCTACGAAACCCTCCATATTCCACACAACACCATCTCAATCTCAACCTAAAAATATTAACCTACAGGTCTCTCTCTGGCCTGTGGAAAATTACATCATAACATAATGTTGGTTCCTGCCTCCAAGGATGGTATTGTACTCTATCCAGCAGACTACTGTCTTGTAATGGAGTTAGTATCTGACTCTGTATTCTACTTTGTATTAATCCTATGTTGGTTATTATCAAGAGGGCTAGCAGCGGTTGCCGTGGTGTTATTTATTGCCAGTGATGTTAATTAAAACATGTACGTGATCCGACACTACATCTCAGCCCCTCCCGCCTTACTTCCCTGAGGCGGGGGGGGGGGTTGGCATGCTGGCTGCAGGAATGTCCACCAGAGCTGTTGTCAGATCATTTTATGTTCATTTCTCTACTATAAGCTGCCTCCAATGTCGTTTTAGAGAATTTGGCAGTACCTCCAAACGGCCTCACAACCGCAGATCACGTGTATGGCGTCGTGTGTAGGCGGGCGGTTTGCTGATGTCAACGTTGTGAACAGAATGCCCTATGGTGGCAGTTGGGTTATGGTATGGGCAGGCATAAGCTATGGACAACGAACACAATTGCATTTTATTGATGGCAATTTGAATGCACAGAGATACCTTGATGAGATCCTGAGGCCCATTGTTGTGCCATTCATCCGCTGCCATCACCTCATGTTTCAGCATGATTATGCACAGCCCGATGTTGCAAAGATCTGTACACAAGTCCTGGGATCTGAAAATGTCCCAGTTCTTCCGTGGCTTGCATACTCACCAGACAAGTCACCCATTGAGCATGTTTGGGATGCTCTGCATTGAAGTGTACGACAGCGTGTTCCACTTCCCGCCAATGTCCAGCAAGTTTGCACAGCCATTGAAGAGAAGTGGGACAACATTCCACAATCAACAACCTGATTAACTCTATGCGAAGGAGATGTGTCACGCTGCATGAGGCAAATGATGGTCACACCAGATACTGACTGGTTTTCTGATACAAGGTATCTGTGACCAACAGATGCATATCTGTATTCTATAGATTAGAGATGAATGATTAGAGTTTAATGAATGTATTTAAATTAATTGATTTCCTTGAATGAACTGTAATTCAGTAAAATCTTCAAAATTGTTGCATGTTGCATTTATATTTTTGTTCAGTATAGTTCATTTTCATTTCTTCATGGTATGTCAACTCTAAATAAATTATTTTCACCCTACATTTACTAAACAGCGTTTAAGTAACAGATTACAGCTCAACAATGTTGGGTCTTCACTCTAAAGATACTGTTTACAGTCTTACAGCATTCTTTCAGTCAATCTGTTCTCCCCAGCATGTACTTCTAACACCAGATTACTCCGCTCTCTCCTCCATTCTCACATGACGCTTACAGCTTTGATTCCAATGCCCCGGGAGTATTTATGAATTATTAAAGGCACGTTGTTTATGAGCCGTAGCCACATCAGAAAGACATGCTAGTATCCCATTTCTCTATTTTGAAGTCCTTCGTCTCCTGTCAGAAGATAGAAGAATGATTGAGTTGGATATTTAGACCAGTGGTTCCCAACTTTTTTTGGTTACTTTACCACCAACTGAATTTTGCTCTGCCTGAAATAACCCTGAAGCACCCCCTCATGAGGATTTTAACAGTAGGTCTGTCCTAGTACCCCTGGTTGGGAACAACTGGTTCAGACATCCCCTGTGAAGCTAAGATGATAGTAGGCCAATCGTTGAACATGTATGAAAGCTTAGAAATGTAGAATTATTAAAGCATCATCCTGATAGATTGAGGTATTTTTATGAGCAGGCTTCTAAAACATAAGAAAGCAGTGTTTCTCCTGTATTAATTTAGCAGCTGCAAGCAAACAACATGAAAAACATCCTAGGGAAAACACTGGAAAGGTTTATTAATGTATGTATTTATGGATCTGTTGGCCTTCTGTAGCTAAATTATTCTAGTGTTGTTGACAAGGACATCCCATGGGTTTCCTCTCTTGTACTCCTGTGTTTTCTTTCTTTCTTTCTTTCTCTCTCTCTCTCTCTCTCTCTCTCTCTCTCTCTCTCTCTCTCTCTCTCTCTCTCTCTCTCACACAGATCCCTGATTCTTATCACAATAATCTCTGCTCCTCTGTCCAGCTGAACATCAGCGTGTGTGTGTGTGTTGGGTGTGTGTGTGTGTGCAGTTAGTATGCTACATTAGCATTTGAATTGCCCCGGGCACCATTGAGATGCAGTTGCTATTGACAGCCAGCTGCTTTGTATCTGACTGGTCATTCTAGACTAGAGGCTGCTAGCTGGTCGACATTAACTCACTTTATGTTGCTACTCTCTGCTTTCTATGCCTGGGGCTAGGAGGGCATAGGCTGCTAACTCTGTATCGGGCAGCTTGACTCTAACTGGTTTGACGTGACTACTGGTAGGCATTTTAATTGGCTAGCCTAGTAGCCTATAGTTACAGTAAGACCTTGATTTGTGGTAGCAGCAGCTCTTGTTTCCGTTTCCTCCCGGCCATTTCATTAATGCTGTTCAGTTTCAACAGAACATATGATTTGGTTGTGTGTCGATGCCAACACCACACAGCCAATCAAATAGGAGCAGTCATGTTTTATTAGATCACAATATACATAATGAAGTCAGAGAGCATTACTGCATTGTGATCCAGGACTGGGTAGATACCTGCAGACAGCTGATATACACTGAGTGTACAAAACATTAGGAACACCATGACATATGGCTGACCAGGTGAAAACTATGATCCCTTATTGATGTCACTTGTTAAATCCACTTCAATCAGTGTAGATGAAGGGGAGAAGACAGGTTAAAGAAGGATTTTTAAACCTTGAGACTAATCTGCAGGTAGCTAACCGTCCAGGTTCAATGTTAGCTAGCTAACATTAGGCTATAACTATCAAAGCAAATGGCTCTGAGATAAGAATAATAAGATCATACACGCAACGTTAGCTAGCGAGCCAGCCAGCTAACGTTAGCTAGCTAGCTAACAGTACACTTAAACTTTAAATGAAAAGGACTTTCTGTCAAAATTACAAATGTGCAATATCTGAACATTTTGCTAGCAAGACTATCTTACCCATGTACATCATGGATGGACGCTTCTCCTTGTCATGGATGCCATGGTTGCCCTTATTTTGAAGATGTAATCCGGAGACAGGTGTTTTCTCCATCTCCTTAGCTATCATACTCTAATTCCACTGATTTCAAAAGTCGGTCCTCCAGAAAGTGGAGAGGAACAGTTATGCAGTTCTACTACGCAATATATATATTTTTAAAGCCGCGTTAGACAGGATTACCTACACATACTGACCAGCTCAAATAGTCAGAAGCTTACTATATGGCAGACCAATCCGAACTCATCTCTCTGCATGCCCAGCCCACTCATTATATCAGCCAATCATGGCTAGCGGGAAGGTTGCTGACTTTTTCTGTGGCTAATCCAACTAGGCTCGTAATTTAACAATTGTATTCATATTTACAGATGGCATACACGTTTGTTATTAAGACACATGAAAGTTCACATGTTCCAGAAGACATTTTTATAAAAATGTTACGTTCATATGGCTGTTCTGTGAAGTAGTGACTTGCGGCATACGGCTATTTTCCTGAAAAGAGTCACGTTTTCGAAGACGCTCTTATCCAGAGCGATTTACGGGAGCAATTATGGTTTAGTGCCTTGCTTAAGGGCACATTGATTGATTTTTCACATAGTCAGATTTCAGTTACTGGCCCAACGCTCTTATCCGCTAGGCTACCTGCCACCCCTAGTTTAACTTGCTATCTAAGTAAGTGGCTAAATTAATAAGTTGACTGGGCATCATATTATGTTAGCTTTCTGCCGTGTTTGAGAAGGCAGAGCCCTTTGGATGAGTTATTTGTACAGCTGCCACTGCAATCTTGATTTCCTTGCATTTATTTCTCCTTTCTGTTCTCGGCCTGTCTGCTCCTAGCCCCTCTTCTCCAAGCAGAGCAGGCAGGCCCATTTTATTTAACTAGGCAAGTCAGTTAAGAACAAATTCTTATTTTCAATGATGGCTTAGGAACAGTGGGTTAACTGTTCAGGGGCAGAATGACAGATTTTTACCTTGTCAGCTTGGGGATTTGATCTGCAACCTTTCGATTACTAGTCCAACGCTCTAACCACTAGGCAACCTGCGGCTACCATTGCCTCAGTGACTAAGACTCCACGCAGACACAGCGTGTAGACATGCTGCTGGAGAACTAGTACTGAATGCGTCAAAATGTTGTTAATTTGCAAAATGTCTCTCATTTACATTCGCTTGTAAATGTCCAAACTCACCAAAAATGTAATTCGGTAGCTCATACCTATATATGTAGAACTTTATGAGCGGGATTTATTTTCGTTTGCGCTCGTTATTATATGTAGCTAGCAACCTCCATGGAAATTCGCTATTACTTGAACAAATTTTGTTAGCATTCTGGTAATAGATGCCCAATGGGCTTTTTTTGCGTTTCCTTTTGTACTAAACCAGTAATGCCGTTTATCCCGGGGTCAGAGAAGGACGGTAATGATGATATGAAAATCTAGATACCGCCCAACCCTTGTCCAAGCCCTGACGATTTGAAGCTGTTCTAAAAGAGGGAGGTGCGGGGGTGCAACTCAATATTAGTAAGGTGTTCTTAATATTTTGTACACTAAGTGCATTGATTGTGTCCCTTCACCTTAACTTCACACACATACAACACAAACCATTTTTTTTTATTGTGGCAAAGGTCTATCACCTCTCACACACACACGTACTGTACACACACACACATACGTGCGTGTCAGAAGGTCCTGATGGCAATGGGTGTCCGTCATGATTTAATAAGCTGGCTGACATTTTGGAATGTCAGCAGTAAAGATTTATTCCTAATTAGGTGGGAGCTGCACTCTTGACCTGCTGCCGAAGTGTGTGTGTGTGTTTGTGTGTGTTTGTGTGTGTAGCAGGTTGGTGGTGGCAGCTGGAGATTGGATAGGTTTATATTGCTGTGTTTTCTCCCTTGCCTGACATTTCAACAACACACGCATGCACACAAACACAATCGTAGGCTCGTACAGACACTCGTACACACCTACAAACACACACACTCCCTATTATTCAGTAGTGATTGGTTGGCTCAATAGCTCAGCATTTCCTAACAGTGGCTCTGGGAGAGACAACAAAACACAGGGTGCAATATGAGGTTTTCCATAAGTTTTATGATAAACTTTGATTTGTTCAACTTTTTAACCTCTATGGGCTACTCAACAGCCAGTGTAATCCCGTGGCACGATATTCAAATACCTTAGAAATGCTATTACTTCAATTTCTCAAACATATGACTATTTTACACCATTTTAAAGACAAGACTCTCGTTAATCTAACCACACTGTCCGATTTCAAAAAGGCTTTACAACGAAAGCAAAACATTAGATTATGTCAGCAGAGTACCCAGCCAGAAATAATCAGACACCCATTTTTCAAGAAAGCATATAATGTCACAAAAACCAAAACCACAGCTAAATGCAGCACTAACCTTTGATGATCTTCATCAGATGACACTTCTAGGACATTATGTTATACAATACATGCATGTTTTGTTCAATCAAGTTCATATTAATATCAAAAACCAGCTTTTTACATTAGCATGTGACTAGCATGTGACTAGCATTCCCACCGAACACTTCCGGTGAATTTACTAAATTACTCACGATAAACGTTCACAAAAAACATAACAATTATTTTAAGAATTATAGATACAGAACTCCTTTATGCAATCGCTATGTCCGATTTTAAAATAGCTTTTCGGTGAAAGCACATTTTGCAATATTCTGAGTAGATAGCCCGGCCATCACAGGCTAGCTATTTTGACACCCACCAAGTGTGGTACTCACCAAACTCAGATTTACTATAAGAAAAATGGATTACCTTTGCTGTTCTTCGTCAGAATGCACTCCCAGGACTTCTACTTCAATAACAAATGTTGTTTTGGTTCCAAATAATCCATAGTTATATCCAAATAGCGGCGTTTTGTTCGTGCGTTCAAGACACTATCCGAAGGGTAAAGAAGGGTGACGCGCCCGGCGCGTTTCGTGACAAAAAAAATCAAAATATTCCATTACCGTACTTCGAAGCATGTCAAACACTGTTTAAAATCAATTTTTATGCGATTTTTCTCGTAAAAAAGCGATAATATTCCGACCGGGAAACCCTGTTTTCGTTCAAAGACGAAAAAATTAAAACATGGAGTCGTCTCGTGCACGCGCCCCCAGTCTCAGTGTTCTCAGATCGACCACTATCCAAATGCGCTACTGTTTTTCAGCCATGGTCTGCAAAGTCATCATTCAACGTTCTGGCGCCTTCTGAGAGCCTATGGGAGCGTTAGAAAATGTCACGTTATGCCAGAGATCCCCTGTTTTGGATAGAGATGATCAAGAAGGCCAAGAAATAGTCAGAGAGAGCGCTTCCTGTTTGGAATCTTCTCAGGTTTTGGCCTGCCAAATGAGTTCTGTTATACTCACAGACACCATTCAAACAGTTTTAGAAACTTTAGGGTGTTTTCTATCCAAATCAAACTATTATATGCATATTCTAGTTACTGGGCAGGAGTAGTAACCAGATTAAATCGGATACGTTTTTTATCTGGCCGTGCAAATACTGCCCCCTATCCCCAACAGGTTAAAGGTCAATGTTGGAGATGCAATAATAATCAGGTAGAATTTCTGAGTTTATCTTTCCAAGGATAGCCTGGTCTGTGTGTCCTTAGTCATGTCTAGTAGATAGCCTGGTCTGTGTGTCCTTAGTCATGTCTAGTAGATAGTCTGGTCTGTGTGTCCTTAGTTATGTCTAGTAGATATTGGTATTACATGAATTACAGTGGACTGACTGCGTGGAGCCAGAACTACAGCAGGGTATCCCAATCCACTCAGTACAGCTTGTTTTTCTCTGTCTGTTCTGTCTGCCTCTCGCTCTCTCGCTCTCTCTCTCTCTCTTTCTGTCTCTTTCTGCCTCTCGCTCTCTCTTTCTCTCTCTCTCTGTCTCTTCTGCCTCTCTCTCTCTCTCTCTCTCTCCCTCTCTCTCTCTTTCTGTCTCTTTCTGTCTCTTTCTGCCTCGCTCTCGCTCATTCTCTCTCTCTCTTTTTGCCTCTCTCTCTCTTTCTGTCTCTTTCTGCCTTTCTCTCTCTTTCTCTCTTACTCAATTCAACTTCAATTCAAGGGGCTTTATTGGCGTGGGAAACATATGTTAACATTAGATGTCGACCGATTATGATTTTTCAACGCCGATACCGATTATTGGAGGTCCCAAAAAAGCCGATACCAATTAATCGGACGATTATTATAATAATTTTTTTATAATGACAATTACAACAATACTGAATGAACACTTATTTTAACTTAATATAATACATCAATAAAATCAATTTAGCCTCAAATAAATAATGAAACATGTTCAATTTTGTTTAAATAATGCAAAAGAAAGTAAAAGTGCAATATGTGCCATGTAAGAAAGCTAATGTTTAAGGGCCTTGCTCAGAACATGGGAACATATGAAAGCTAGTGGTTCCTTTTAACATGAGTCTTCAATATTCCCAGGTAAGAAGTTTTAGGTTGCAGTTATTATATTATTATAGGAATTATAGGACTATTTCTCTCTATACGATTTGTATTTCATATGCCTTTGACTATTGGATGTTCTTATAGGCACTTTAGTATTGCCCTGTGTAACAGTATAGCTTCCGTCCCTCTCCTCGCTCCTACCTGGGCTCAAACCAGGAACACATCGACAACAGCCACCCTCGAAGCAGCGTTACCCATGCAGAGGAAGGGGAAAAACTACTCCAAGTCTCAGAGCGAGTGACGTTTGAAACGCTATTAGCGTGCACCCGGCTAACTAGCTAGCCATTTCACATCGGTTACACCAGCCTAATCTTGGGAGTTGATAGGCTTGAAGGGGTGGGTATAATTTGTGGAACATTCCAACAGGAATCTGTTCCAAAAAACGTAAAGTAAAAGGTTGCCAACCAACAACGCATACAAAGTAGCAACGCATACAAACCTAGCTAACTAGCTGCCGAATAGGCATCAACTCACCACGTAGCTTATTCTTAATGTTTGTCCATAGGCAAACAGACATGTGAGGACAGACATTTTTCGGAATAAACGTGATGAGTGAAAAACACAATGAAATAGACCACTCCCTACCTGGTATCTTATTCTGCCGCTATACAACTTTGTATGCGTTGTTTTTTGGAAACCTTGTTATTTACGAAGTTTTTGGAATAGATTCCTGTTGGAACGTTCCACAAATTATACCCACCCAGGTTGAAGTCATAAACAGCGCAATGCTTGAAGCACAGCGAAGGGCTGTTTGAATGAATGCTTTTACGAGCCTGCTGCTGCCTACCACCGCTCAGTCAGACTGCTCTATCAAATCATAGACTTAATTATAATATAATAAACACACAGAAATACGAGCCTTGGGTCATTAATTTGGTCGAATCTGGAAACTATCATCTCGAAAACAAACGTTTTTTGTCTTTCAGTGACATACGGAACCGTTCCGTATTTTATCTAACGGGTGACTAAGTCTAAATATTCCTGTTAGGCATTGATGTTTATGGTTAGATACATTGGTGCAACGACAGTACTTTTTTCGCAAATGCGCTTGTTAAATCAACATCCGTTTGTCGAAGTAGGCTGTGATTCAATGAAAATTAACAGGCACCGCATCGATCATATGCAACGCAGGACACATTAGATAAACTAGTAATATCATCAACCATGTGTAGTTAACTAGTGATTATGTTAAGATTGATAGTTTTTTATAAGTCTAATGCTAGCTAGCAACTTACCTTTGCTTCTTGCTGCCCTCGCGTTACAGGTAGTCAGCCTGTTAATCCTTGTGGAGTGTAATGTAAGGCAGGTGGTTAGAGCGTTGGACTGGTAACCGAAGGTTGCAAAAACGAATCCCCCCTGAACAAGGCAGTTAACCCCCGTTTCTAGGCCGTCATTGTAAATAAGAATGTGTTCTTAATCTGACTTGCCTAGTTAAATAAAAATAACTAGAGGTCGACCTCTAGTTAACATTGCCAAAGCAAGTGAAATAGATAATAAACAAAAGTGAAATAAACAATAAAAAATTAACAGTAAACATTACACACATTTCAAATGTCATATTATGTCTATATTCAGTGTTGTAACGATGTGCAAATAGTTAAAGTAAAAAAGGGAAAATAAATAAACATAAATATGGGTTGTATTTACAATAGTGTTTGTTCTTCACTGGTTGCCCTTTTCTTGTGGCAGCAGGTCACAAATGTTGCTGCTGTGATGGCACACTGTGGAATTTCACCCAATAGAAACTGTGTATCGGCCTATTTCTGCTCTGCATGCATTATTTGGTGTTTTACGTTGTACACGGAGGATATTTTAGCAGAATTCTGCATGCACTCTCTCAATTCAATTCAATTCAATTCAATTTGCTTTATTGGCATGACGTAACAATGTACATATTGCCAAAGCTTACTTTGGATATTTACAATATGAAAATAATAAGAATCAAAATTGTCAATGGGACAACAGTAACAACAATAACCAAGGGTCAAAATAACCATACATTGAACAATAACAATAAGCATACAGTAGAGGACATGTGCAGGTTGATTGGTCTGTCAGACACTGTCCCTCAACTTATGGCAGGCAGCAATGTAGTGCACTGCCAACCCACAGCTCTCTGTGTCCTCCCCCAACAGGACGGGTAGCCTACTTTCATCAGAGAGGTCTTTGAAACCTTGAATAAGGGTTTCAAATTTGTGGAAATGACACTCTAATTGTTTTATATTTTTTACATTTTGTCAGGAAATGCAGCTCCGTCTCAGGTTCTGCAGTGGTTGCACAGACTTTCCTCTACAGGGAGCCAGGTTTTCCTGTGTCTACCCTTCTCAATGGCAAGGCTGTGCTCACTGAGCCTGTACTTTGTCAAGGTTTTTCTAAGGTTTTGATCAGTAACCATGGTCATTTTGCACATGCTGTATATATACTTTTTCTACTGTATGTTTTTTTTTCCATGTGTAACTCTGTGTTGTTGTATGTGTCGAACTGCTTTGCGTTATCTTGGCCAGGTTGCAGTTGCAAATGAGAACTTGTTCTCAACTAGTCTACCTTTAGCCACGGTGTACTGTCGATTTAGGGCCATATAGCACTGCATTTTGCTTTGTGCTTGTGTTTCCCAATAAGCAATGTAGTTTTGTTTTGACTGTGTTGTAATTTGGTTTATTCTGATTGATTGGATGTTCTGGTCCTGAGGCTTCAGTGGGTTAGTAGAACAAGTTTGTGAACTCAGCCCCAGGACCAGCTGGATGAGGGGACTCATTTATTTGCTCAGCTCTTGGCATTGCAGGGCTTGGTAATGATATGAGAGGGGGTCACTGTATTTTAGATGTTTCCAAAACTTAATTGCTCTTTTTTGAGTTTTTATTATTAGTGGATATTGGCCTAATTCTGCCTTCCATGCATTGTTTGTAGTTTTCCTCTTGACATGTAGGAGAATCTTACAGAACTCAGCATTAAGGGTTTCAATGAGGTGTTTGTCCCATTTGATGAAATCTGGTTTTGCAAGTGGACCCCACACCTCGCTGCCATAAAGTGCAATTGGTTCAATGACACATTCAAGTAGTTTTAGCCAATTTTTAATAGGTATTTCAATTTGAAATTGCTTTTTAATGGCATAGAATGCCCTGTGTGCTTTCTCGCTCAGTTCATTCACTGCCTCATTAAGGTGTCCAGTTGAGCTGATTTTTAAACCTAAGTAATTGTAGTGTGTGCAGTACTCTATATATTTTGTACCAATTGAGAACTTTGGTCTAATTCCCTGAGATCTGGATCTTCTCTGGAATATCATTATTTTAGTCTTTTTGGGGTTTACTACCAGGGCCCAGGTCTGGCAGTACTACTCTAGCAGGTCCAGGCTCTGTGCTGTGGGTGACAGCAGGCATAGGTCATCTGCGAAGAGTAGGCATTTAACCTCTGAATTGTGGAGACTAACACCAGGGGCTGAGGATTTTTCTAGAATAGTGGCCAATTTGTTGATGTAAATATTGAAGATTGCAGGGCTCAGATTGCAACCCTGGCGAAGAGCCCGCCCCTGGTTAAAGAATTCTGTTCTTTTCTTGACAAGTTTAATGCCACACGTATTGCCAGTATACATTGATTTAATTATGTCATATGTTTTACCCCCTACACCACTTTCAATAACGTTGTAGAACAGCCATGTATGCCAAATAGAATCGAATGCTTTTTGGAAGTTGATAAAGCAAGTGTATATTTTGGTATTATTTTGGTGGACATGTTTATCTATCAGGGTGTGTAGGGTGTAAATATGATCAGTCGTGCAATGTTTTGGTATAAATCCAATGTGGCTTTTACTCAAGACATTGTGCTTATTAAGGAAGTTTAGAACTCTTACATTTATAATACCACAGAAAACCTTACCCAGGTTACTGTTCACACAAATGCCTCTGTAATTGTTAGGGTCAAATTTGTCTCCGTTCTTAAAGATTGGGATTATGAGTCCTTGATTCCAGATGTCAGGGAAATAACCTACACTCAGGATCAAATTAAACAGTTTTAATATAGTCAATTGAAATTTTGCACTATTGAGTTTGAGCATCTCATTTAGGATGCCATCAGGTCCGCATGCTTTTAAATTTGAGGGCCTGAAGTTTCTTATAGAGCTCCTGGTCAGTAATTGGGGAGTCCAATGGATTTTGATTGTCCTTTATAGCTTTTTCTAATCCATTCAACTTCTCATGAATTTGGCGTTGTTCTGCGTTTTTGTCAGTTTGAATGGTGTTGTGGAGTGTTTTAAAATGGGTTGTCCATATGTCACCATTTTGTATCGCTAATTTCTCTTGTTTAGAATTTTTTTTTTTTTTTTCAATTTTGCCAGAAGTTGTTTGTATTTATGGACTCCTCAATTAGTGTCAGCTGCTTGATGTTGTACTGTGCTTTTTTGGTTCTGAGTGTACGTTTATAAAGTTTTAAAGTCTCACAGTAATGAAGGCGTAATTCACCATTATTTGGGTCTCTGTGCTTTTGGTTGGATAGTGTTCTAAGTTTTTTCCTTATAATTTTACATTCTGCATCAAACCAGTTGTCATCTGTGGTCATTTTTGTTTTGTTTTTTAACAATTTCAATTGTGCTATTTTGCCATTTGCCTGAATATATAGTTGATGTGTTTTACTGCTAGATTGATGCCTTCTTTACTGTGAGTGAATGTCTCTCTCTCTCTCTCTCTCTCTCTCTCTCCCTCTCTCTCTCTCTCTCTCTCTCTCTCTCTCTCTCTCTCTCTCTCTCTCTCTCTTTTAGAGGTCGACCGATTAATCGGAATGCCGATTAATTAGGGCCGATTTCAAGTTTTCATAACAATCGGTAATCGGTATTTTTGGCCAGCGATTTGCCGATTTAATTATATATATATATTTTAGACCTTTATTTAACTAGGCAAGTCAGTAAAGAACACATTCTTATTTTCAATGACGGCCTACGAACGGTGGGTTAACTGCCTTGTTCAGGGGCAGAAAGACAGATTTTTACCTTGTCAGCTTGGGGATGCAACCTTATGGTTAACTAGTTCAAAGCTCTAACCACCTGCTTTACGTTGCACTCCATGAGGAGCCTGCCTGTTACGCGAATGCAGTAAGAAGCCAAGGTAAGTTGCTAGCTAGCATTAAACTCATCTTATAAAAAACAATCAATCAATCATAATCTCTCGTTAACTACACATGGTTGATGATATTACTAGTTTATCTAGCCAGTCCTGCGTTGCATATAATCGATGTGGTGCGCATTCACGAAAAAGGACTGTCTTTGCTCCGACGTGTACCTAACCATAAACATCAATGCCTTTCTTAAAATCAATACACAAGTATATATTTTTAAACCTGCATATTTAGTTAATATTGCCTGCTAACATGAATTTCTTTTAACTAGGGCAAATGTGGCACTTCTCTTGCAAACAGAGTCAGGGTATATGCAGCAGTTTGGGCCGCCTGGCTCGTTGCGAACTGTGAAGACTATTTCTTCCTAACAAAGACAGCCGACTTTGCCAAACGGGGGATGATTTAACAAAAGCGCATTTGCGAAAAAAAAACACAATCGTTGCACGACTGTACCTAACCATAAACATCAATGCCTTTCTTAAAATCAATACACAGAAGGATATATTTTTAAACCTGCATATTTAGCTAAAAGAAATCCAGGTTAGCAGGCAAAATTAACCAGGTGAAATTGTGTCAGTTCTCTTGCGTTCCTTGCACGATGAGTCAGGGTATATGCAACAGCTTGGGCCACCTGGCTCGTTGCGAACTAATTTGCCAGAATTTTACGTAATTGTGACACAACATTGGAGGTTGTGCAATGTAACAGGAACATTTAGACTTACGGATGCCACCTGTTAGGTAAAATACGGAACAGTTCCGTATTTCACTGAAAGAATAAACGTGATAGTTTCCGGATTCGACCATATTAATGACCAAAGGCTCTGTGTGTTATTATGTTATAATTAAGTCTATGATTTGATAGAGCAGTCTGACTGAGCGATGGTAGGCAGCAGCAGGCTCGTAAGCATTCATTCAAAATAGCACTTTATTGCGTTTTGCCAGCAACCCTTCGCAATGCATTGCGCTGTTTATGACTTCAAGCCTATCAACTCCCAAGATGAGGCTGGTGTAACCGATGTGAAATGGCTAGCTAGTTAGCGGGGTGCGCTAATAGCGTTTCAAACGTCACTCGCTCTGAGACTTGGAGTAGTTGTTTCCCCTTGCTCTACATGGGTAACGCTGCTTCGAGGGTGGCTGTTGTCGATGTGTTCCTGGTTTGAGCCCAGGTAGAGGCGAGGAGAGGGACGGAAGCTATACTGTTACACTGGCAATATTAAAGTGCCTATAAGTACATCCAATAGTCAAAGGTATATGAAGTACAAATCGTATAGAGAGAAATAGTCCTATAATTCCTATAATAACTACAACCTAAAACTTCTTACCTGGGAATATTGAAGACTCATGTTAAAAGGAACCACCAGCTTTCATATGTTCTCATGTTCTGAGCAAGGAACTTAAACGTTAGCTTTCTTACATGGCACATATTGCACTTTTACTTTCTTCTTCAACACTTTGTTTTTGCATTATTTAAAACAAATTTAACATGTTTCATTATTTAATTGAGGCTAAATAGATTTTATTGATGTATTATATTAAGTTAAAATAAGTGTTCATTCAGTATTGTTGTAATTGTCATTATTACAAATAAATAAATCAGAAATCGTCCGATTAATCGGTATCGAGGTTTTTGGTCCCCCAATAATCGGTATCGGTATAGGCGCTGAAAAATCATAATCGGTCGACCTCTACTCTCTTTGTCTCTCTCTCTCTCTCTCTCTCTCTCTCTCTCTCTCTCTCTCTCTCTCTCTCTCTCTCTCTCTCTCTGTCTCTGCTCTCTCTCTCTGTCTCTGTCTCTCTCTTTCTCTCTCTTTCTCTCTCGCTCTTTCTCTCTCTCACACTCACTTTCTTTCTCTCTTTCTCTCTCTCTGTCTCTCTCTGTTTCTCTCCCTCTCTCTCTCTCTCTCTCTCTCTCTCTCCACACACACACACACACACACACACACACACACACACACACACACACACACACACACACACACACTGTTTTTTCTCCCGTCTTTGTGTTTTGTCTCCTAACATCGTGTTTCTACACACCCCTAGGGAAGTTCGGGACGATGAGTTTTTCTTGGCCCAGAGAAAATGTCGGCACGTCTGGCCACTTCATAAATAAAAGATCCCTCACGTAATGGCCTTGTGAAAAAGGAGCCCCTTTTCTTTTCTCTCACCCTAAACGGTTTGTCAGACCTCAGCCACCTCCCCCTCCCCTTTCTCTCCTCCTCCTCTAACCTCCATCCCATCCACCCTTCTCTCATTCCCTGACCCCCTCCCTCCTAGTTATCTCTTCTTCTCTGTTTCTATTCATACTGGGGGCTCATGGGATTGCCCAGTGGGACACTGAGAGGATAACGTGAAGCAGCTTTCCATAGAAAGACAAACCCTACAACCCATAACGACCTGGGAGCCTTCAGAGTAGAACAAACAGACCTAGGCAGGAGTAGGATCAGAGGCAGGATCTGAGGTAGGGAGCAGGCTCTGAGGTAGAGAGCAGGATCTGAAGTTGAGAACAGGATCTGAAGTAGGGAGCAGGATTTGAGGTCGGGAGCAGGGTCTGAGGTAGGGTGCAGGGTCTGAGGTAGGGAGCAGGGTCTGAGGTAGGGAGCAGGGTCTGAGGTAGGGAGCAGGATCTGAGGTAGGTATTAGGATCTGAGGTAGGGAGCAGGCTCTGAGGTAGGGAGCAGAAACTGAGGTAGGGAGCAGGTTCTGAGGTAGGGAGCAGGTTCTGAGGTAGGGAGCATGATCTGAAGTAGAGAGCAGGATCTGAGGTAGAGAGCAGGATCTGAGGTAGAGAGCAGGATCTGAGGTAGAGAGCAGGATCTGAGGTAGAGAGCAGGCGGGTGGGCAGGTCTGAGGTGGGCAGGTCTGGATAGGTGCAGGATCTGGGAGGTGGACGGGAGGGGCAGGCTCTGAGGTAGGGAGCAAACTCTGAGGTAGGGAGCAGAACTCTGAGATAGAGATCAGGATCTGAGGTAGAGAGCAGGATCTGAGGTAGGTAGCAGGATCTGAGGTAGGTAGCAGGATCTGAGGTAGGTAGCAGGATCTGAGGTAGGTAGCAGGATCTGAGATAGGGAGCAGGCTCTGAGGTAGGTAGCAGGCTCTGAGGTAGGTAGCAGGATCTGAGGTAGAGAGCAGGGTCTGAGGTAGAGAGCAGGATCTGAGGTAGAGAGCTAGGTCTGGGGTAGAGAGCAGGATATGAGGTAGGTAGCAGGATCTGAGATAGGTAGCAGGATATGAGGTAGGTATTAGGATATGAGGTAGGTATTAGGATCTGAGGTAGGGAGCAGGCTCTGAGGTAGGGAGCAGGCTCTGAGGTAGGGAGCAAGCTCTGAGGTAGGGAGCAGAATCTGAGATAGAGATCAGGATCTGAGGTAGAGAGCAGGATCTGAGGTAGGTAGCAGGATCTGAGGTAGGGAGCAGGATCTGAGGTAGGTAGCAGGATCTGAGGTAGGTAGCAGGATCTGAGGTAGGGAGCAGGGTCTGAGGTAGGGAGCAGGGTCTGAGGTAGGGAGCAGGTTTTGAGGTAGGTAGCAGGATCTGCGGTTGGTATTAGGATCTGAGGTAGGGGCAGCGAGGTGGGAGCAGGTCTGAGGTAGGGAGCAGGTTCTGAGGTAGGGAGCAGGTTCTGAGGTAGGGTGCATGATCTGAAATAGAGAACAGGATCTGAGGTAGAGAGCAGGAACTGAGGTAGAGAGCAGGATCTGAGGTAGAGAGCAGGATCTGAGGTAGAGAGCAGGATCTGAGGTAGAGAGCTAGGTCTGAGGTAGAGAGCAGGATATGAGGTAGGTAGCAGGATCTGAGGTAGAGAGCAGGATCTGAGATAGGTAGCAGGATCTGAGGTAGGTATTAGGATCTGAGGTAGGGAGCAGGCTCTGAGGTAGGGAGGAATCTCTGAGGTAGGGAGCAGAATCTGAGATAGAGATCAGGATCTGAGGTAGAGAGCAGGATCTGAGGTAGGTAGCAGGATCTGAGGTAGGTAGCAGGATCTGAGGTAGGGAGCAGGCTCTGAGGTAGGTAGCAGGATCTGAGGTAGGGAGCAGGCTCTGAGGTAGAGAGCAGGGTCTGAGGTAGAGAGCAGGATCTGAGGTAGAGAGCTAGGTCTGAGGTAGAGAGCAGGATATGAGGTAGGTAGCAGGATCTGAGATAGGTAGCAGGATCTGAGGTAGGTATTAGGATCTGAGGTAGGGAGCAGGCTCTGAGGTAGGGAGCAGGCTCTGATGTAGGGAGCAAGCTCTGAGGTAGGGAGCAGAATCTGAGATAGAGATCAGGATCTTAGGTAGAGAGCAGGATCTGAGGTAGGTAGCAGGATCTGAGGTAGGGAGCAGGCTCTGAGGTAGGTAGCAGGATCTGAGGTAGGGAGCAGGATCTGAGGTAGGGAGCAGGTTCTGAGGTTGAGAGCACGATCTGAGGTATGGAACAGGATCTGGAATAAAGGAGCAGGATCTGATGTAGGTAGTAGGTTCTGAAGTAGGTAGCAGGTTCTGAGGTATGGAACAGGATCTGAATTAAGTAGCAGGATCTGAGGTAGGTAGCAGGTTCTGAGGTAGGGAGCAGGCTCTGAGGTAGGTAGCAGGATCTGAGGTAGGTAGCAGGATCTGAGGTAGGGAGCAGATTCTGAGGTAGGGAGCAGATTCTGAGGTAGGGAGCAGGATCTGAGGTAGGGAGCAGGGTCTGAGGTAGGGAGCAGGGTCTGAGGTAGGGAGCAGGGTCTGAGGTTGGTAGCAGGATATGAGGTTGGTATTAGGATCTGAGGTAGGGAGCAGGGTCTGAGGTAGAGAGCAGGGAGCAGGTTCTGAGGTAGAGAGCACGATCTGAGGTATGGAACAGGATCTGAATTAAGTAGCAGGATCTGAGGTGGGTAGCATGCTCTGAGGTAGGGAACAGGATCTGAGGTAGGGTGAAGGATCTGAGGTAGGGAGCAGGCTCTGAGGGACGGAGCAGATCTGAAAGTAGGGATCAGGGAGCATGATCTGAGGTAGGTAGCAGGATCTGAGGTACGTAGCAGGCTCTGAGGGAGGGAGCAGGATCTGAGGTAGGTAGCAGGATCTGAGGTAGGGAGCAGGCTCTGAGGTAGGTAGCAGGATCTGAGGTGGGGAGCAGGATCTGAAGTAGGGGCAGGGAGCAGGGTCTGAGGTAGAGAGCAGGGAGAAGACTCTGTGGTAGGAAGCAGGATCTGAGGAAGGGAGCAGGTTCTGAAGTAGGGAGTAGTATTTGAGGTTGGGAGCAGAATCTGATGTAGGGAGCAGGCTCTGAGGTAGGGAGCAGGGTCTGAGGTAGGGAGCAGGGTCTGAGGTAGGGAGCAGGATCTGATTTAGGGAACAGGAACTGAGGTAGGGAGAAGGATCTGAGGTAGGTAGCAGGATCTGAGGTTGGGAGCAGGTTCTGAAGTAGGTAGCAGGCTCTCAGGTATGGAACAGGATCTGAATTAAGTAGCAGGATCTGATGTAGGGAACAGGATCTGAGGTAGGGAGAAGGATCTGAGGTAGGGAGCAGGATCTGAGGGAGGGAGCGGGTCTGAAAGTAGGGATCAGGGAGAAGGATCTGAGGTAGGGAGCAGGATCTGAGGTAGGGAGCAGGATCTGAGGTTGGTAGCAGGCTCTGAGGTAGGTAGCAGGATCTGAGGTAGGTATTAGGATCTGAGGTAGGGAGCAGTATCTGAGGTAGGGAGCAGGATCTGAGGTAGGTATTAGGATCTGAGGTAGGTATTAGGATCTGAGGTAGGGAGCAGGATCTGAGTTAGGGAGCAGGGTCTAAGGTAGGTAGCAGGATCTGAGGTATGTATTAGGATCTGAGGTAGAGAGCAGGGAGCAGGATCTGAGGTAGAGAGCAGGGAGCAGGTTCTGCGGTAGAGCACAGGATCTGAGGTATGGAACAGGATCTGGAATAAAGGAGCAGGATCTGAGGTAGGTAGCAGGTTCTAAAGTAGGTAGCAGGTTCTGAAGTAGGTAGCAGGCTCTGAGGTATGGAACAGGATCTGAATTAAGTAGCAGGATCTGAGATAGGGAGCAGGATCTGAGGTAGGGAACAGGATATGAGGTAGGAGCAGGATCTGAAGTAGGAGCGGGGAGAGGTACCTGGAAACAGAGACCAGGGACTCGGGTTGTCTTGTCTGTGTTTGAGCCTCCCTCTCAGTCTCACTTTTAGCTGACAGACAGCTTCTGGGGGCAGGTGGTGACCCAGTATACACACACCAGGGCCACAGGGTTCTCATTTTGCTGCAGAGAGGGTTCAGTTCATCTCCTGATGTGGGGACTAGGGAGAGAAGAACAGACTCAGAACAAACACATGTTTTAACACTTTGATACTTTCTATTCTACACGCATTTGTCCCTTGTTCTCTCTTCTTATGGCTTCTGTGCTGAGCCTTTCTATTGTACACACATCTGTCCCTTGTTCTCTCTTCTTATGGCTTCTGTGCTGAGCCTTTCTATTGTACACGCATCTGTCCCCTGTTCTCTCTTCTTATGGCTTCTGTGCTGAGCCTTTCTATTGTACACGCATCTGTCCCCTGTTCTCTCTTCTTATGGCTTCTGTGCTGAGCCTTTCTATTGTACACGCATCTGTCCCCTGTTCTCTCTTCTTATGGCTTCTGTGCTGAGCCTTTCTATTGTACACACATCTGTCCCCTGTTCTCTCTTCTTATGGCTTCTGTGCTTGCAGAGTTAGATGGGCTCTCACTCTTGTCTTACGCAACTATCTCTGCTTCTCTGCAATACACCCTTCTAGTCTCCTATCAGCTCCTCCCTCCCTCCCTCCCTCCCTCCCCTCCCTCCCTCCCTCCCTCCCTCCCTCCCTCCCCTCCCTCCCTCTCTCTCTCTCAGAAACCCTTGACTCTGCGAGGTATCTCTCAGCCATCTTTCAGTCTAGCTTTAGAGGAATATCAGTAGCACTGTGCTGAATGAAAAAGCATATGTGAATATGCATGGGCATAACTATAGAACTAGCTACATGTTAACCTTCCATTAGCCAATATTGGTTTGGATGTGCTATATTATGAATATTTCTGAGCATGTTCATAGATATGTGTGAAAATTAATATGTATGAATGGAAATTAGTGTAAATAGATGGGTTGGAGTAATACTACATTGAACTGGCTCTCTGGTTGTTCAAACACCACATGGCCAGAGACAGGTAAGTCTAGTGACCAGTATATCCTTTCCTCACCTGCCTCAGGGTCAAATGTGAGTGAGTGTGGCGGGCGAGAGGTAGCCTACTGATCCCCTGCTCTTACTGCAGGTTAAAAGCACTCTCTCTCCTGCTTGCGCTGAAGTATAACAGCAGTTGTCCTTGGATCACAAGTATCATATTTCCTCCCTTTCCCTTTGCACACAAAATTATTTTTCATGGACTAAATATAAGCAACACCCGGTCTCTGAGAGCAGGGGATACGGCTGCTCACCGTAAGTACCGCTGAGAGAGAGAGAGAGAGAGAGAGAGAGAAAGAGAGAGAGAGAGAGCGGGAGAGAGAGAGAGAGAGAGAAAGAGACTGTTTCAGTCACAGCACAACAGGCTATTTCCTCTACTCCTAATGCTGTAGTCCATGGTCAATGCTCTTCTATATTGTGTTACTTATTGGTTTGTGGTTCCCTCCTTTCTTCCAGATCAAGTGTCTCATTGGGCCAGGCTCTTCCAGTGATTGACCTCTGGCAGTGTGAGGCCTGAGCTGTCTGATGTGCTAAGTGATTTACCACCCTCTCTGTCTCTCTCTGTCTCGCTCTCTCTCTCTCTCTGTCTCTCTCTGTCTCGCTCTGTCACTCTCTCTCTCTCTCTCTCTCTCTCTCTCTCTCTCTCTCTCTCTCTCTCTCTCTCTCTCTCATGCTCTCCTCAAGGACCCAGAGTGAGTGAACAGTGCATGTCCACACAGCTCCCTGAACAGCACACTGGCACTCAGGTTTCCACATGGAACAGCTGGGGGGGAGGAGAGAGGGAACAAGGGAAAGAGAGAGGGAGAGTATGAGAATTAAAAAGAGAAGTAGAGGGTGGGAGTGAAAGACTGCCTTTAGTCTACTTGTCTGTGAGATTAGGCATGTTACAGAAGGTGTGTTTGTGTACACAGTGTACATGTGGGCGTAAGAACTGCTGTCTATGTGTGAAGTTTTCTGTGTGTGTGACTGTAAAGCTAGAGAGATGAACAGGACAAGAAAGGGGGAAGAGAGGTACAGTAGAAAGGTGTATGAATAGGAGAGGTAGATTTCACACTAGACTCACCCACCACCCCCCAATCCCACGTAGCGTCCCAGCATGCTATCCCACTGGGCCTGTATGACAACACATGAAATATGGACATAATTACCAATGGCTAATTTCCCAATTAAACCAAGCCCCTGCTGTTTTCCTCCCTCCCTCCCTCCCTCCCTCCCTCCCTCCCTCCCTCCCTCCCTCCCTCCCTCCCTCCCTCCCTCCCCTCCTTAATTGAAATCCCATCTTCCAGCGAACGTAAGTGACCTGCTTCCCGTGCGGAGCACCTCTTTTCCCGGAATGTGAAAAGCATGAGTGTTCCAGGACCAACACAAACCAGAATGGCTTCCTGAATGTTTGGAATTCTTAATGGCAGCTAATACGTTAGCCCCAGAGTATATATTAGCATTCCTAATGCTAGTGTGTGTGTGTGTGTGTGTGTGTGCACGCTGCGTGCGGCGCTCCTCCAACCTCTAATGGGTCAGATGTTGACCATCCATTGGTTTTCTGCCATCTATCCTTCTGACAAGGGCGAGACGCTTATCCTATTAAAGCTACTCCACACATTCACAGATAAAACATAGGTTGCACACACACACATGGTCGTCATGAATGTTTGTAAATTGTGTTTTCTGGCTTAAAGCTTAGTGGCAAGACAGAATGTGAAAGCAATGGAACATTCTTCTCCTTTGTGCCGGTAGGTTAAGGAGGCCTTGGATACCTGTATACATTTCACAAGCCTGCCGTGTGCGTATTCCTGTGTGTGGCTTAGCTTGTTTGTGGGTACGTGTGAGGTCTTACCTATTAAAGATGCCTTGTAAATATAATGGTGTCTACTAGTGTGCATGTATGGCAGTGTGTGTACAGGGTTTGGTTTGAAGGCTCTGTGTGCACGGTTGTGTAGAAAGTAGGCCCATAGACCGAAGGTTTTTTCGGGGTGTGTTTTTGTTTTGCCTTGCCTGGAGACAAAATGGAGTTTGTATTGATATACACTACATGGCCAAAGGTATGTGGACTAGAGGTCGACCAATTAATCGGAAGGGCCGATTTCAAGTTTTCATAACAATCGGTAATCGTCATTTTTGGACATCGATCATGGCCGATTACATTGCACTCCACGAGGAGACTGTGTGGCAGGCTGACTACCTGTTATACGAGTGCAGCAAGGAGCCAAGGTAAGGTGCTAGCTAGCATTAAACGTATCTTATAAAAAACAATCAATCTTAACATAATCACTAGTTAACTACACATGGTTGATGATATTACTAGTTTATCTAGCTTGTCCTGCGTTGCATATAATCGATGCTGTGCCTGTTAATATATCATTGAATCACAGCCTACTTCGCCTAACGGGTGATTTAACAATCGCATTCGCAAAAAAAGCACTGTCGTTGCACTAATGTGTACCTAACCATAAACATCAACGCCTTTCTTAAAATCAATACACAAGTAAATATTTTTTAAACCTGTATATTTAGTTAATATTGCCTGCTAACATGAATTTCTTTTAACTAGGGAAATTGTGTCACTTCTCTTGCGTTCTGTGCACGCAGAGTCAGGGTATATGCAACAGTTTGGGCCACCTGGTTCGTTGCGAACTAATTTGACAGAATTTTACGTAATTATGACATAACATTGAAGGTTGTGCAATGTAACAGCAATATTTAGATTTAGGGATGCCACCCGTTAGATAAAATACGGAACGGTTCCGTATTTCACTGAAAGAATAAACGTTTTGTTTTCTAAATGATAGTTTCCGGATTTGATCATATTAATGACCTAAGGCTCGTATTTCTGTGTGTCATTATATTAGAATTAAGTCTATGATTTGATAGAGCAGTCTGACTGAGCGGTGGTAGGCAGCAGCAGGCTCGTAAGCATTCATTCAAACAGCACTTTCCTGTGTTTGCCAGCAGTTCTTCGCAATACTTCAAGCATTGCGCTGTTTATGACTTCAAGCCTATCAACTTCCGAGATTAGGCTGGCAATACTAAAGTTCCTATTAGAACATCCAATAGTCAAAGGTAAATGACATACAAATGGTATAGAGAGAAATAGCCCTATAATAACTACAACCTAAAACTTCTTACCTGGGAATATTGAAGGCTCATGTTAAAAGGAACCACCAGCTTTCATATGTTCTCATGTTCTGAGCAAGGAACTTAAACGTTAGCTTTTTTTACATGGCACATATTGCACTTTTACATTCTTCTCCAACACTGTGTTTTTGCATTATTTAAACCAAATGGAACATGTTTCATTATTTATTTGAGACTAAATAGATTTTATTGATATATTATATTAAGTTAAAATAAAAGTGTTCATTGTTCATTCAGCATTGTTGTAATTGGCATTATTACAAAAATATATAGGAAAAAATCGGCCGATTAATCGGCACCGGCCTTTTCGGGCTCCAATAATCGGTAACGGTATCGGCGGTGAAAAATCGTAATCGGTCGACCTCTATTGTGGACACCCTTTCAAATTAGTGGATTCGGCTATTTCAGCCACACCCATTGCTGACAGGTGTATAAAATCGAGCACACAGACATGCAATCTCTATAGACAAACATTGGCACTAGAATGGCATTACTGAAGAGCTCTGTGGCTTTCAACCTTTCACCGTCATAGGATGCCGCCTTTCCAACAAGTCAGATTATGACATTTCTGCCCTGCTAGAGATGCCCCAGGCAACTGTAAGTGATATTATTGTGAAGTGAAAATGTCTGGGAGCAACAATAGCTCAGCCTCGAAGTGGTAGGCCACACAAGCTCACAGAACGGAACCGCTGAGTGCTGAAGCGCGCAACGTGTAAAAGTCGTCTGTCCTCAGTTGCAACACTCCCTACTGAGTTCCAAACTGGCTCTGGAAGAAGTGTCAGCACAATAACTGTTCGTCTGGAGCTTCATGAAATGAGTTTCAATGGCCGAGCAGCCGAACACAAGCCTAAGATCACCATTCGCAATGCCAAGCGTCGGCTGGAGTGGGGTTACGCTCGCCTCCATTGGACTCTTGGAGCAGGGGAAACGTGTTCTCTAGAGGGATGAATCACGCTTTACCGTCTGGCAGTCCGACGGACAAATCTGGGTTTTGTGGATGCCAGGAGAACGCTAGCTGCCCGAATGCATAGTGCCAACTGTAAAATTTGGTGGAGGAGGAATAATGGTCTGGGGCTGTTTTTCATGGTTTGGGCTAGGCCCCTTAGTGCCAGTGAAGGGAAATCTTAACGCAACAGCATACAATGACATTCTAGATGATTATGTGCTTCCAACTTTGTGGCAACAGTTTGGGGAAGGCCCTTTCCGGTTTCAGCATGACAATGCCCCCGCACAATACAGAATGGTTTATCGAGATCGGTGTTGAAGAATTTGACGGGCCTTCAAAGAGCCCTAACCTCAAATCCGTCGAACACTTTTGGGATGAATTGGAACACCGACTGCGAGCCAGGCCTAATCGCCCAACATCAGTGCCCAACCTCACTAATGCTCTTGTGGCTGAATGGAAGCAAGTCCCCGCAGCAATGTTCCAACATCTAGCAGCAAAGGGGGAACCAACTCCATATTAATCCCCATGATCTTGGAATGAGATGTTCGATGAGCAGGTGTCCACATACAGTGCATTTGGAAAGTATTCAGACCCCTTCCCTTTCTCCACATTTTGTTACGTTACAGACATATTCTAAAATTGCTTAAATAATTTTTTCCCTCATCAGTCTACACACAATACCTCATAATGACAAAGGAAAAATAGATTTTTTGAAACTTTTGCTAATTATAATTTCAAAAAATGCGAAAATCCTTCTTTACGTAAGGAATCGGACCTTTTGCTTTGAGACTCGAAATTGAGCTCAGGGGCATCCTGTTTCCATTGATCATCCTTGTTCAACTTGATTGGAGTCCACCTGTGGTAAATTCAAATGATTGGACATGATTTGGAAAAGTACACACCTGTCTATATAAGGTCCCGCAGTTGACATTGCATGTCAGAGCTTTAAGACAGGATTGTGTTGATGCACAGATCTGGGAATGGGTACCAAAAAATGTCTGCAGCATTGAAGGTCCTTAAGAACACAGAGACCTCCATCATTCTTAAATGGAAGAAGTTTGGAACCACCAAGACTCTAATTAGAACTGGCCGCCCGGCCGAACTGAGCAATCGGGGGAGAAGGGCCTTGGTCAGGGAGGGGACCAAGAACCCGATGGTCCCTCTGACAGAGCTCCAGAGTTTCTCTGTGGAGATGGGAGAACCTTCCAGAAGGACAACCATCTCTGCACCACCAATCAGGCCTCTACGTTAGAGTGGCCAGACGGAAGCCACTCCTCAGTAAAAGGCACGTGACAGTCTTCTTGGAGTTTGCCAAAAGACACCTAAAGGACTCTCAGACCATGAGAAACAATATTCTCTGGACTGATGAAACCAAGATTGAACTCTTTGGCCTGAATGCCAAGCGTCACGTCTGGAGGAAACCTGGCACCATCCCTACAGTGAGACATGGTGGGGGCAGCATCATGCTGTGGGGATGTTTTTCAGTGACTGGGAGACTAGTAAGGATTGAGGGAAAGATGAACAGAGCAAAGTACAGAGAGATCCTTTATGAAAACCTGCTCCAGAGCGGATTGGGGTGAAGGTTCACCTTCCAACAGGACAACGACCCTAAGCATACAGCCAAAACAATGCAGGAGTGGCTTCGGGACAAGTATCTGAATTTCCTTGAGTGGCCAAGCTAGAGCCCGGACTTGAAATCGATCAAACATCTCTGGAGATATCTGAAAATAGCTGTGCAGCGACGCTCCCCATCTAACCTGACAGAGTTTGAGAGGATCTGCAGGGAAGAATGGGAGAAACTCCCCAAATACATGTGTGCCAAGCTTTTAGCGTCATACCCAAGAAGACTCAAAGCTGTAATCGTTGCCAAAGGTGCTTCAGCAAAGTACTTAGTAAAGGGTCTGAATACTTATGTAAATGTGAAATTTCAGGTTTTTTATAATTTAGCAAAAATGTCTAAAAACTGTTTTTGTTTTGTCATTATGGGTTATTATGTGTAGATTGATGAGAATATATTTTTTTATATCCATTTTAGAATAAGGCTGTAACGTAACACAATGTGGAAAACGTCAAGGGGTCTGAATACTTTTCAAACGCACTGTACATTTGTGGTGTAGGTTACTGTGTCTCCAGTGGGGTCTCTTGTGGTGTGTGTGTGTGTATTTGTGTTTGTGTATTTGTGTGTGTGTTTGTGTGTGTGTTTGTGTTCCCTTTGACTCTGCAGTGCTGAAATTAAAGTCATGCAGTAACTTTACAGTGTACAGTCAGCAAGCAGTTTTGCACTTACACTGGCAGGCCCCGGTGGTAAAAACCAAACACTTACCTTGACTTGGAAGAGTTCAAGTGTTGTGATGGATAGTCATAACCAGAAAGCTAATATAACATCCCCTGTTTGAGCAGGGTGTTTGAGTAGGCTAAACTAGCTAGCTGCATTTGCTACCTAAGTAAGTGAAACTGAAAGTGAAAAAAGACCCGATGAAATCTCTCTCTCTATCTCCCTCATTTTGGAAGATTTTAATTTGTTCAAAACTGTTACAAGCTATTATCTTTCTCTCGATTTGAGTCAACTACTCACCACATTTTAGGCACTGCAGTGCTGCTAGCTGTAGCTTAAGCTTTCAGTGCTAGATTCATTCTCTAATCCTTTGATTGCGTGGACAACATGTCAGTTCATGCTGCAAGACCTCTGATAGGTTGGAGGACGTCCTCCGGAAGTTGTCATAATTACTGTGTAAATCTATGGAAGGGGGTGAGAACCATGAGCCTCCTAGGTTTTGTATTGAAGTCAATGTATCCAGAGGAGGATGGAAGCTAGCTGTCATCTGGCTACACCATGGTGCTACCCTACAGAGGGCTGTTGAGACTCCTGTAGACTTTCATTGCAAAATAGTTTTTAATCATTTGTGTGGTCTATTTAGTATACTTTTATCTAAAAAGGATAACTTTTTTATGTTTTAAAATGTAAAAAAAATAAAATGAAATTCACTGAGGAGGATGGTCTGGATTACCAATCCCCCCATCCCTCCCTCCGTGCCTCTTTTCTCTCTCTTTCTCTCTGTTCTCATCCCTCTTTTCTTCACTAAACCCCCAGGACTCGCTCACTCCGCTAGCTCATTATGACAGCTTTTGGCCAGCCTGTGGAATCGGGTATGGGCGGAAGAGAGGGGAAGAAGGGAGGAACGATGGGATGGATGACTGTGGAATAGGGACTCTCTCGCTCTCTCTCTTTCTTTGTTCACACTCCTATCTTCCCTGTTTTATCTCCCTCTCCCCTAGAGTGACTACCCTTTGGTTAACCTTTCTAGCGCAGGCGTTCCACTAGCGACCCACCTCGACAATATCCGGTGAAATTGCAGAGCGCGAAATTCAAACTACAGAAATATAAATATTTAACATTCATGAAAATACATGTGTAATACATCAAAATAAAGTTTAACTTCTTGTTAATCCAGCCGCTGTGTCAGATTTCAAAAAGGCTTTACGGCGAAAGCACACCATGCAATTATCTTAGGACAGCGCCCCGCATACAAAACCATGAAAAACATTTTTCAATCAGGCAGGTGCGACACGAAAGTCAGAAATAGCAATATAATAAATGCCTTACCTTTGAAGATCTTCTTCTGTTGGCACTCCAAAAGGTCCCAGTTACATCACAAATGGTCCTTTTGTTCGATAAAGTCCTTCTTTATATCCATAAAAACTCAGTTTAGCTGGCGTGCTTCAGTCAATAATCCACCGGTTTCCCTCCTTCAAAATGCATACAAAATGAATCCCAAACGTTACCAATAAACTTATCCAAACAAGTTAAACAACGTTTGTAATCAAACCTTTGGTACCCTAATACGTAAATAAACGATCAAATTTAAGACGGAGAATACTATGTTCATTACCGGAGATAAATAACAAAGAACGCGCTTTCCTCCACGTGCATGGAAACACTACAGCCAAAATGGGAGCCACTTCAAAAAACTACAACTTCTAGCTCATTTTCCCAAAAACCAGCCTGAAACTCTTTGTTAAGACTGTTGACATCTAGTGGAAGCCCTAGGAACTGCAATCTGGGAGGTTTTCACCTTATAATTAAAGTGACAGCTCATGAAAACAGTGGTAGGCTGAATTTTTTTTTGGGGGGGGGGGGATGGTTTGTCCTCGGGGTTTCGCCTGCCATATCAGTTCTGTTATACTCACAGACATTATTTTAACAGTATTAGAAACTTTAGAGTGTTTTCTATCCAAATCTACCAATTATATGCATATCCTAGCTTCTGGGCCTGAGTAACAGGCCTTTACTTTCGGCACGCTTTTCATCCGGACGTCAAAATACTGCCCCCTAGCCCAAAGAGGTTTTAAGGCAAATTACTCCAGAGAGCACTGAGCTCCATCACTCCATCTCTCCATCTCCATCTCTCTGTCTCTCACTCCCACCTAAGTTATCTACCAGTGTGTTCCACATTAATTAGGCAAGCCCACACACATACTCTTTTTAAGGGTGGCAGGTAGTCTGGAGGATAGGAGCGTTGGGCCAGTTAACCAAAAGGTTGTTAGATCAAATCCCCAAATCCAAAATTCGTTCTTCCCCTGAGTAAGGCAGTTAACCCCTGTGCACCGTGGATGTCGATTACAGCAGCCCCCCGCACCACTCTGATTCAGAGGGGTTGGGTTAAATGTGGAAGACACATTTCAGTTGAATGCATTGTGTGTTCTCTCTTTCTCTTCCCTCCTAATATGCCTATTAGGTGGATGCCTCTGGAGGTGACACCACTGAGCCACTGGCACAAACAAGGGGCATTGTAGGTAATGAATGAGTCCCCATAATGCAGTGTGCACCATCTGTCATTCTCATAATGGTCATATTTTAACAATGTGTTCCCTCTATTTCTCCTGTCCTTCACATGCACACAGTCACACACATGTATTTTTTCTCCCCCAATCGAAGTCCTTTCTTTGTTCATCATGTCATTATCTTAATGGGTAGGCTATATCCAAGAAGTATGGTCCTTCTTTCTTTCTCTCTCCATCTTCCTCTCGCTCTCAGTTGCCCCCTTACTCAACCTCTCTCTCTCTCTCTCTCTCTCTCTCTCTCTCTCTCTCTCTCTCTCTCTCTCTGTCCCTCTCCCCATCTTTGCCATCTTAATCCTGATGCGATCTGTATGTTCACGGTCTAATCAGTCGGGTCGGAGTGTAATCTAACCCTGAGAGATGGATGAGCAATTAAGAGGCTAGCAAGCCGACTGCAGAGTGGTTCACAGTAATGCTTCACCAGAACTCCCTTCCCTAACAGTCACACTAACGCTATGCTGGCCACTTCCTGGAAATACTCCATTTACTTTTTACCCTTCTGCTTGTTCAGTGTTGTTCTGTGCTTTGATGGATCCTCACTTGTTCTTTCTTTCTTTTTTCTCCCCTTCCCCCTTTCCCTCTCTCTCCTCTCCTCCCCTCTCCCTCTCTCTCTAACTCTCTCTCTCTATTTCTCCCCCCATTCCTCTCTTTCTCTCTCTCTCTCTACCTCTCCATCTCTCAATCAATCAATCAATCAATCAATCAATTATATTTATAAAGCCCTTTGTACAGAAACCCAGCCTGAAACCCCAAAGGTCAAGCAATGCAGATGTAGAAACACAGTGGCTAGTAAAAAACTACCTAGAAAGGCAGGAATCTAGGAAGAAACCTAGAAAGGAACCAGGCTCTGAGGGGTGGCGAGTCTTCTTTTGGCTGAACCGAATGGAGATTATAAGAGCACATGGCCATTAAGGCCAGACCATTCTTCAAGATGTTCAAATGTTCCTAGATGACCAGCAGGGTCAAATAATAATCCCAGTGGTTATAGAGGGTGCAGCAGGTCAGCACCTCAGGAGTAAATGTCAGTTGGCTTTTCATAGCCAAGCATTCAGAGGTCGAGACAGCAGATGCGGTAGAGGAAGAGAGAGCGAGACAGAGACAGAGAAGGTTGAAACAGCAGGTCCGGGACAAGGTAGCACATCGTTGAACGGGTCATGGTTCCATAGCTGCAGGCAGAAAAGTAGAAACTGGATCAGCAGCACGACCAGATGGACTGGGGACAGACACAGCCAGGAGTCGTCAAGCCAGGTACTCCTGAGGCATGGTCTTAGAGCTTAGGTCTTCTGGGAGGGGAGAAAGAGCTCCCCTCCCGGGGGGAAATTAGAGGGATCATACCTAAGATCACACAGGACACCAGGTAAGACAGGAGAATTACACCAGATAGGACAGACTGACCCCAGCCCCCCGCCACATAGACTATTGCAGCAGAGATACTGGAGACTGAGACGGAAGATCAAATCAGTAACTCAACCCACTCAAGTCGAGTATAGCGGAAAAAAAACCTGGCACGACGTGATGCACCCCTTCTAGGGACAGGGAGAACTCGAGCAAGCCAGTGACTCAGCCCCCATAATATGGTCAGAGGCAGAGAATCCCAATGGAGAGAGGGGAGCCGTCCAGGCAGACAGCAAGGGTGGTTCGTCACTCCAGTGCCTTGCCGTTCACCTTTGCACCCCTGGGTCAGACTACACTCAATCATAGGACCGACTGAAGTGACTTAAAAGGTTGAGACCGAGTCTGCGTCTCTCACATGGATCGCCAGACCATTCCATAAAAATAGGATATCTCTCTCCTCTCTCTCCTCTCTCTCTCTCTCTCTCTCTCTCTCTCTCTCTCTCTCTCTCTCTCTCTCTCTCTCTCTCTCTCTCTCCGTCTCAATTCTATTCAATTCTCAATTCAAAGGGCTTTATTGGCATGGGAAACATGTTTACATTGCCAAAGCAAGTTAAATAAATATCAAATAAAAGTGAAATATACAATCAAAAAGTTCCGAAGGAATAGAGACATTTCAAATGTCATATTATGGGTATAACAGAACCTCACTAGTTTTTCTAGTCCAGTGACTGGACTTACCTGCCCCTATTCCTCCAGTCCCACGCAAGCCACCTATGAGAACATTTGATTGATTAATGCAGTGTTATGAAGGAGAGATATGTACTTTTCAATCGTTTTTGAAAGTATAGCCTACCTCAAGCTGGTCCCCTTCCGGCTCAGAGCACAGAGAATCTGATTGATCCGAACTCACTGGCTCTGGTGGATGGGATACCTCCTGGGTGGCTCGGACAGTTGATGGTCCTAAAGTCATTTGGAGAGGTAAATTGAAGAGGTACATTTTTATGAGCTCAGCATAACTACCATTTCTTGCTTTCTCAAATGTCAACCAAAGCTTAACATACTTTGTCTCACTGGCTTTACCGAAGTGTAGAGCGTCAGGGCTTTCAGTGGTTGACTGTCCAACTGCTCCAACTGTAGAAGATTGTTGGCTTCCACCGAGGTAACCCTTATGAAGACATAAAGAGAAAAATGGCAGTGTTAGGAAAACTAAAACTAGCTTCGGGTTATTTTGTGTGCAAATTCAAATCGTTATTATCTTAGATTTTTTCTATTCACTTTAACGGATGATGACCCCAGCTACGAGCGAAAGAGCAGCGAGGTTTCCCAGGTCTCGCCTTCCTTTCGTCCTTCTTCCAAACAAAGTCAAAACACTTGGTCTCCTTCTTGACCTCCTCCGGTAGCTCTCCTGCTTATCCTGCGCCTTGTTGATGTTCAGTCTCACCTTGATTGATAACAGAAATAAATGCAAATATATTTCATATTATTACAAATACATTTCTTACATATCTCTTGTAGGGCCAGAAAATAAATTAACAGCAGACAATAATTTTTACCTGGTCAAAAACCTCCACGTCCTTCTCAGCCCATGCCTAAACGTGGTCCTCAAAGGCATTCTGATCTGGTTTGAAAACTTCCACGACATCAGGTTGACTTTCAGTGATCTGAAAGTATGTTATTCAAAAACAGCAATAGAAAAACAATAACATGTTAAGTCAATCACACATTAGAATGACTGCAGTAATATGCAATAATGTGATGTGCACTACCAGTCAAAACACCTACTCATTCAAGGGTTTTTGTTTATTTTGATTATTTTCTACATTGTAGAATATTAGTGAAGACATCACAACTATGAAATAACACATATGGAATCATGTAGTAACCAAAAAAGTGTTAAACAAATCAAAATATATTTTAGATTTTTCAAATAGCCACCCTTTGCCTTGATGACAGCTTTGCAAACCTTTGGCATACAGCAGGCGATAGGGCGAGTGCTTGGTGGAGGCCTGGACACTGCTGTTGTGTGCAAAGAGAATTACCTTCAGGTTGTCCTCCCACCGTTCCTTGTACCCGTCAAGGGACTTGCCCATGACAGTCTTGAGGGTCTGGTTGGTCCATTCATCCGAACCTGGAGGAGCGGGTAGGAAAGGGATATCTATTGACAATATAAGATATTGAAATCTGTCTGATTATGTACCATGGGAAAAAAACTAAAACAAACCATTGGTCAATGGATGATATGCAGCAGAGACCCGGTGCTTCACCCCCCAGTCCTCGAACAAGGCTTTGTTGGTCTGAAGAAAATCAGTAAATCAACTTGGCTATTTATATAGTTGGTGACAGAATATAGCTTATAATATTATTACCTTGTTCCAGAGTCGACGACCTTGGTCACTCAAGATGACCTCAGGAGCACCGTGGGTGTTGAAGATGTCCATCATCGCCTTGGAGGTGGCCTCACCAGTCTTGGCCTTGATGTGTATCATACAACATAAAAAATCACTTTTTTGATTCCAAGCTCCCTTTTTAATGGGTTACATAAGGGAATTTAGAGTTAAGCACATTTTCTTCCTTTACTGACCTTAATTAAAAGTCATTAATAAACCAATTAGGCACATTTGGGCAGTCTTGATTTTTTGTTGTTGCAGAAATGCAATGGTTCATTAGATCAGTCTAAAACTTTGCACATACACTGCTGCCATCTAGTGGCCAACATCTAAATTGCGCCTGGGCTGGAATAATACATTATGGACTTTCTCTTGCATTTCAAAATGATGGTACAGAAAAAAATATATATATATTTTTTCAGATCTAATGTGTCATATTCTCCTACATTAATTTCACATTTCCACAAACTTCAATGTTTCTTATCAAATGGTATCAGGAATATGCATATCCTTGCTTCAGGTCCTGAGCTACAGGCAGTGTCATGTCATTTTAGGTGAACATTGAAAAAAAGGTGAAGTACTTGGTGAAGTAATCGGTCACCGTCAGACATTAGCGGTTGCCATTCCTGGATTTCATGAAGGGTCCTATGAGGTCCACCAATAACATTTAAAGTGTTAGAGAGAAGATAACTTTATTCTTACCTGTATCTGTGTCATGCAGTATGTGGTTTTCATATTTGTAAGGATACTGACACAAACATTTGATAATATTGAACTCTGCTGTGGTCAAATAAAGCAACCATTAAAAAACAACTTATCAATGCAAAATTTGAATTGTAAATCACTTACCGATCATGTGCCATGGTGAAACAACTTTGATGGGCTTCAACTCCAGCGCCACGGTCTTCACCCTCTCAAACTTCTGGCAGGCTAGACAGGTACTGACCTATAACCAGTGTGCGTTCGGATGTGACATTTATCTAAATCATAATAATTTCAGATATAATAGCATGTGATTGATAAAGAAAAAGTTATTTCACTTGCCCAGCTGTCCACATCCTTGACATTCCCACTTCAGAAGAAGCGTAGGTTGATTTTGGCAATCATGCTCTTCACTCAGAAATGTCCAGCATGCATCTTTGTCAGCACGGCCTCCTTCTCCTCCTTAGTGAAAATCACCCTCCTGTGTCGCTGGCCATCCTTCTCTCGTAGGTACATGTGATTGCCTAACAAGTTGGAAGAGAAGAGTTGTTGAAATACTAAAGTCTAAGTAAATTAGCGCTGCTGTCTTTCTCTTTCTGTTTATCTCGCTCTCTATCTCTCTCTGTCTGTCTCTCTTCCCACCTCTCTCTCCCTCTGTCACTTTCTTTCTCACTTTCTTCCCCTCTCTCTTTCTGTATGGGTCTCTCTCTATCTAGCAAAGACACCTAGTTAAGGGCAGTTGGAGTTACCATAATTGCTTACTATCCATTTGATTGATCAGGGTTAACATATAGCTAGATACCTCAATGTGACATACATATAACTAAATGTATATAGCTAATGTCATATAGATGACCAACTAAAGTTAGCTAGATGGAAAACGGTTGTTAAATGGTTGTACATAAATCCTTCCAGTTATCTAACAGCAACAGTAATATGAATTTAACTGCTTAACGTTACCCTGAATTACGAACTTCCTATTTATCAATACTTTCTTACATAAAGAGAAATGTATGGTAAAAAGCAGCTGGTAGTCAGCAGTTTGTCACTGTCAAAAACACCGTCCTTGGAGAGCAATTCTAAGGTAATAATTTTGCGCGGACTGAGCGAGCCCTTCTGAGGTGAAATAAAACTAGAACTGCCGGCGTCCTCCTTCCTTCGCCACCGCTACGAGGTAAAATAGAGCCAAGCAACCAGCGTAGCAACAGATGCTTTGGTTCGTTACGTATCAGAATTTTGGAAGTTCTAGCAACAGCCCTAGCAACAGCCCTAGCAACAGCCCTAGCAACATCCCTAGCAACAGAAGCTAGAACTCATCGAATCCCATTGTGACGCAGAGGGGGACACTATTTGTACGGGGAACAATATTTGGCATGACAGGCCCTCTATTCTGTTTTTTTTTTTAAATGAAACTGCCATGAAAAAAACATGCACTTAAACCAGTGTTAGTTTTCTGCCCTAAATGACTCAGATAGCAGACTGATTATGCTAATTGAATACATATAGAATGTAAATATATGGAATGGTAAATATTGAATGTAAACAGGGATATGTGGCTATAGGTATGGTAGATATGCAGATCTGAGTTTGACACAGAGGTTGGTTCCGCATGTTAAGTAGATCCAATAGAAAAGTGGGTGGGACTGAGGTTGAATCCCAGGGACCAATCATATTGTGCCTGTGTGTTGTATTGGCCAGTAGACTGTTGTGTTTTCTAAGTCAATGGGCTGGTTGCATTTCCACAATTTAAAGCACAAAAGAAGAATTCCCTCACTAAGGGGACCGCATGCTCTCACACTCACACCCAACAAATCAGTGCTGCCCCCCCCCCCCCCCCCCCACACACACACACTCTGCCCTCACTCTGTACTGGACTGAACCGTAGCCCCTCGTTCTCGTTCTACCCCTCTCTCTCCCTCCCATCTCTGAGCAGAACTGTTCTCTTCTCTCTCTTCCATTCTTCTCCCCTCTCTCTCACCCTCTGCCACCCACCTCTGAGCTGAACTATCCCCCCTCCCATCCTTCTCTCTCTCTCTTTCTCTCTGTCTGCTCTAGCCCTGAGTTCTGTAGTGCTGCCCGTCTTGTCAGCATTGTTCCAGTGCGCTCATTCCATGTGTGTCACATCTCTTCTGCTCTCACCCTCCTCTCTCTCTCCCACTCTCCCCTCATTCTCCCTCACTTCCCTGGTACTGAACACACTCCCCTCACCTCACCACCTTCCTTTCTCTCTGGCTCCCTCGTTCCTCTCCTCCTCTCTCTTATCTGAGAGAGATTGGCTGTGTTCTCTCTGAGTTCTCTCTCTCCCAGCGCATCACTGCAGGGCCAAATTAAAAGACTTGAAACAAACCCACTGAAGTGCTGCTGCTGATGATGCTACTGCTGCTACTGCAAGCCAGCATTCTCTCTATCTCTGCCTTTCCCTTCCTCTATCTCGCTGCAAGCCAAACTCTGCTATTTATCTCTCTTTCTCTCTTTCTGTCTCTCCCTTCCTCCCTCCCTCTCTTCTTTGCAAGCCAGCACATAGGCTACTCTCTCTGTCTCTCTCTCTCTCTGCATGCCAGCACACTCAATCTATCTCTCTCTCACTTTCTCTCTTTCCCCCTCTCCCTGCAAGCCAGCACATCTCCCTCCCTTCATCTTGCTCCTACATGCTTTATGTGCCTTCAACCAACCCCCCTCTTTCCCTCTCTTTGTATGGCTCCTTCCTTCCCTCCCTCTCTCTCCCTCTCTTTGTATGTCCCCTTCCCTCCCTCTCTCTACCTATTTTTGTATGGCCCCTTCCTTCCTTCGCTCCCTCTCTTTAACCTCTTTTTGTATGGCCCCTTCCCTCCCTCTTTCTACCTCTTTTTGTATGGCCCCTTCCCTCCCTCTTTCCACTCTCTTTCTCTGTCTGTTCTCTCCATGTCCCTGTCTCTCTCATGGTGGTAGTGGGAGAGTGTCCGTTCTCTCCATGTCCCTGTCTCTCTCATGGTGGTAGTGGGAGAGTGTCCATTCTCTCCATGTCCCTGTCTCTCTCATGGTGGTAGTGGGAGAGTGTCCGTTCTCTCCATGTCCCTGTCTCTCTCATGGTGGTGGTGGGAGAGTGTCCGTTCTCTCCATGTCCCTGTCTCTCTCATGGTGGTAGTGGGAGAGTGTCCGTTCTCTCCATGTCCCTGTCTCTCTCATGGTGGTAGTGGGAGAGTGTCCGTTCTCTCCATGTCCCTGTCTCTCTCATGGTGGTGGTGGGAGAGTGTCCGTTCTCTCCATGTCCCTGTCTCTCTCATGGTGGTGGTGGGAGAGTGTCCGTTCTCTCCATGTCCCTGTCTCTCTCATGGTGGTGGTGGGAGAGTGTCCGTTCTCTCCATGTCCCTGTCTCTCTCATGGTGGTGGTGGGAGAGTGTCCGTTCTCTCCATGTCCCTGTCTCTCTCATGGTGGTAGTGGGAGAGTGTCCGTTCTCTCCATGTCCCTGTCTCTCTCATGGTGGTAGTGGGAGAGTGTCCGTTCTCTCCATGTCCCTGTCTCTCTCATGGTGGTAGTGGGAGAGTGTCCGTTCTCTCCATGTCCCTGTCTCTCTCATGGTGGTAGTGGGAGAGTGTCTGTTCTCTCCATGTCCCTGTCTCTCTCATGGTGGTAGTGGGAGAGTGTCCGTTCTCTCCATGTCCCTGTCTCTCTCATGGTGGTAGTGGGAGAGTGTCCGTTCTCTCCATGTCCCTGTCTCTCTCATGGTGGTGGTGGGAGAGTGTCCGTTCTCTCCATGTCCCTGTCTCTCTCATGGTGGTGGTGGGAGAGTGTCTCTTCTCTCCATGTCCCTGTCTCTCTCATGGTGGTAGTGGGAGAGTGTCTGTTCTCTCCATGTCCCTGTCTCTCTCATGGTGGTGGTGGGAGAGTGTCCGTTCTCTCCATGTCCCTGTCTCTCTCATGGTGGTGGTGGGAGAGTGTCCGTTCTCTCCATGTCCCTGTCTCTCTCATGGTGGTAGTGGGAGAGTGTCCGTTCTCTCCATGTCCCTGTCTCTCTCATGGTGGTGGTGGGAGAGTGTCCGTTCTCTCCATGTCCCTGTCTCTCTCATGGTGGTGGTGGGGGAGTGTCCATTCTCTCCCTGTCTCTCATGGTGGTGGTGGGGGAGTGTCCGTTCGCTCCCTGTCTCTCTCATGGTGGTGGTGGGAGAGTGTCCGTTCGCTCCCTGTCTCTCTCATGGTGGTGGTGGGGGAGTGTCCATTCGCTCCCTGTCTCTCATGGGGGTGGTGGGGGAGTGTCCGTTCGCTCCCTGTCTCTCATGGTGGTGGTGGGAGAGTGTCCGTTCGCTCCCTGTCTCTCTCATGGTGGTGGTGGGAGAGTGTCCGTTCGCTCCCTGTCTCTCTCATGGTGGTGGTGGGGGAGTGTCCGTTCGCTCCCTGTCTCTCATGGTGGTGGTGGGAGAGTGTCCGTTCGCTCCCTGTCTCTCTCATGGTGGTGGTGGGAGAGTGTCCGTTCGCTCCCTGTCTCTCTCATGGTGGTGGTGGGAGAGTGTCCGTTCGCTCCCTGTCTCTCTCATGGTGGTGGTGGGAGAGTGTCCGTTCGCTCCCTGTCTCTCTCATGGTGGTGGTGGGGGAGTGTCCATTCGCTCCCTGTCTCTCATGGTGGTGGTGGGAGAGTGTCCGTTCGCTCCCTGTCTCTCTCATGGTGGTGGTGGGAGAGTGTCCGTTCGCTCCCTGTCTCTCTCATGGTGGTGGTGGGAGAGTGTCCGTTCGCTCCCTGTCTCTCTCATGGTGGTGGTGGGGGAGTGAGAGAAGCAGTGGGACTAATCGTGGCACCTGTTCAGAGTTCTTTCCCTCTCCTGTTTCATTCTTTCATACTTTTCCCGTCTCATTTTTTCTCATCTCTCTTCTTGCGATCTGTTCTTTCCGCCATGGCAGAGACTCTGACACTCCCCCCAAGGATCCTACATGCGACCCTGTCTGGCTGTGTGTGTGTGTGTGTGTGTGTGTGTGTGTGTGTGTGTGTGTGTGTGTGTGTGTGTGTGTGTGTGTGTGTGTGTGTGTGTGTGTGTGTGTCTGTGTGTGTGTGTGTGTGTGTGTGTGTGTGTGTGTGTGTCTGTGTGTGGGGGACGGGGGGACGTGGGGCTCTGTTAACCTCTCGACAACAGCCAGTGAAATTGCAGGGCGCCAAATTCAAACAACAGAAATCTCATAATTAAAATTCCTCAAACATACAAGTATTATACACCATTTTAAAGAAACTTCTTGTTAATCCAACCACAGTGTCTGATTTCAAAAAGGCTTTACGGCGAAAGCACACCATGCGATTATGTTAGGACAGCGCCTAGCCACAAAAAACCATACAGACATTTTCCAGCCAAGGAGAGGGCTCACAAAAGTCAGAAATAGCGATTAAATGAATAACTAACCTTTGATGATCTTCATCTGGTGGCACTCCCAGGACTCCATGTTACACAATAAATGTTTGTTTTGTTCAATAAAGTCCCTCTTTATGTCCAAAAACCTCAGTTTAAATTGCCGCGTTATGTTCAGTAATGCATTGTCTCAAATAACATCCGGTGAAATTGCAGAGTGCCAAATCAATTACAGAAATACTCATCATAAACATTGATGAAAGATACAAGTGTTATACATAGGTTTAAAGATAAACTTCTTGTTAATCCAGCCGCTGTGTCAGATTTAAAAAAGGCTTTACGGCGAAAGCAAACCATACTATTATCTGAGGATAGCACCCCATCAAACAAACACAGACAATCATATTTCATGCCACCAGGCGTGACACAAAACTCCAATATGTCCCATAAACATCACAAATGGTCCTTTTGTTCGATTAATTCCGTCGTTATATATCCAAAATATCCATTTATTTGGCGCGTTTGATCCAGAAAAACACCGGTTCCAACTCGCGCAACATGACTACAAAATATCTCATAAGTTACCTGTAATCTTTGTCCAAACATTTCAAACAACTTTCTTAATACAACTTTAGGTATTTTTTAACGTAAATAATCGATAAAATTTAAGATGGAATAAACTGTCTTCAATACCGGAGGAAAACAAAGTGGAGCGAGCTTTCAGGTCATGCGCCTCAACCACAACAGTACACTTCACTCGACCCTCGTTCTGAACGGGGCTACTTCTTCATTTCTCAAAGGAAAAACATCAACCAATTTCTAAAGACGTTTGACATCCAGTGGAAGCGATAGGAACTGCAAGCAACTGCCTTAGAATTCTAGATTCCCATTGAAAACCCATTGAAAAGAGAGTGACCAAAAAAGTAAAATCCTGGTTGGTTTGTGCTCGGGGTTTCACCTGCCAAATAAGTTCTGTTATACTCACAGACATCATTCAAACAGTTTTAGAAACTTCAGAGTGTTTCCTATCCAAATCTACTAATAATATGCATATCCTAGCTTCTGGGCCTGAGTAGCAGGCAGTTTACTTTGGGCATGCTTTTCATGCGCCCCATCTCGACAACATCTGGTGAAATTGCAGAGCGCGAAATTCAAAATACAAAAATCGTAATATTAAACATTCATGAAAATACAAGTGTCATACATCATTTAAAAGCTTAACTTCTTTTTAATCCAGACGCTTTGTAAGATTTCAAAAAGGCTTTACGGTGAAAGCATACCATGCGATTATCTGAGGACAGCGCCCCGCATACAAAAGCCTTAAAAACATTTTCCAAACCAGCAGAGGCGCCAAAAAAGTCAGAAATAACGATAAAATAAATCACTTACCTTTGAAGATCTTCCTCTGTTTGCAATCCCAAGGGTCCCAGCTACACAACAAATGGTCGTTTTGTTCAATAAAGTTCTTCTTTATATCTCAAACAAGTCAGTTTATTTGGCGTGTTTGATTCAGTAATCCACCCGTTCCACTCGTTCAACATGCATACAAAGGAATCCCAAAAGTTTCCAATAAACTTCGTCCAAACAAGTCAAACAATGTTTGTAATCAATCCTCAGGTACCCTAATATGTAAATAAACGATCAAATTTAAGACGGAATGCAGTATGTTCAATACCGGAGATAAATAACGAGGTGCGCGCCCTCATCTACGTGCGCCACAAGACTTCAGTCAAAATGAGAGCTACCTTGAAAAACTACAACTACTAATTCATTTAAAAAAAAACAAGCCTGAAACCCTTTCTAAAGACTGTTGACATCTAGTGGAAGCCATAGGAACTGCAACCTGGAGGATTTCCTTTGAATATCCCATAGACAAGCATTTAAAAAAAAAAAGAAATTCCGGATGGATTGTCATCGGGTTTTCGCATGCCATATCAGTTCTGTTATACTCACAGACATTATTTTAACAGTTTTAGAAACCTCAGAGTGTTTTCTATCCAATGCTACCAATTATATGCATATCCTGGGCTTGAGTAACAGGCAGTTTACTTTGGGCACGTCAGTCATCCGAACTTCTGAATACAGCACCCTAGCCTTAAGAAGTTTTATACTGAGTGTGCTGTGTGTGTAGTGTGGCTCAGATTATCTTGCTCTGTGGCTGCTGCCTGAGGTTCAGTCAGCCGCTCGTCTCTCTCTATCTCAATGACCTTTTTTCAATTTAAGGGCTTTATATGTTTACATTGCCAAAGCAAGTGAAATATATACTGCTCAAAAAAATAAAGGGAACACTTAAACAACACAATGTAACTCCAAGTCAATCACACTTCTGTGAAATCAAACTGTCCACTTAGGAAGCAACACTGATTGACAATAAATTGCACATGCTGTTGTGCAAATGGAATAGACAACAGGTGGAAATTATAGGCAATTAGCAAGACACCCCCAATAAAGGAGTGGTTCTGCAGGTGGTAACCACAGACCACTTCTCAGTTCCTATGCTTCCTGGCTGATGTTTTGGTCACTTTTGAATGCTGGCGGTGCTTTCACTCTAGTGGTAGCATGAGACGGAGTCTACAACCCACACAAGTGGCTCAGGTAGTGCAGCTCATCCAGGATGGCACATCAATGCGAGCTGTGGCAAGAAGGTTTGCTGTGTCTGTCAGCGTAGTGTCCAGAGCATGGAGGCGCTACCAGGAGACAGGCCAGTACATCAGGAGACGTGGAGGAGGCCGTAGGAGGGCAACAACCCAGCAGCAGGACCGCTACCTCCGCCTTTGTGCAAGGAGGAGCAGGAGGAGCACTGCCAGAGCCCTGCAAAATGACCTCCAGCAGGCCACAAATGTGCATGTGTCTGCTCAAACGGTCAGAAACAGACTCCATGAGGGTGGTATGAGGGCCCGACGTCCACAGGTGGGGGTTGTGCTTACAGCCCAACACCGTGCAGGACGTTTGGCATTTGCCAGAGAACACCAAGATTGGCAAATTCGCCACTGGCGCCCTGTGCTCTTCACAGATGAAAGCAGGTTCACACTGAGCACATGTGACAGACGTGACAGAGTCTGGAGACGCCGTGGAGAACGTTCTGCTGCCTGCAACATCCTCCAGCATGACCGGTTTGGCGGTGGGTCAGTCATGGTGTGGGGTGGCATTTCTTTGGGGGGCCGCACAGCCCTCCATGTGCTCGCCAGAGGTAGCCTGACTGCCATTAGGTACCGAGATGAGATCCTCAGACCCCTTGTGAGACCATATGCTGGTGCGGTTGGCCCTGGGTTCCTCCTAATGCAAGACAATGCTAGACCTCATGTGGCTGGAGTGTGCCAGCAGTTCCTGCAAGAGGAAGGCATTGATGCTATGGACTGGCCTGCCCGTTCCCCAGACCTGAATCCAATTGAGCACATCTGGGACATCATGTCTCGCTCCATCCACCAATGCCACGTTGCACCACAGACTGTCCAGGAGTTGGTGGATGCTTTAGTCCAGGTCTGGGAGGAGATCCCTCAGGAGACCATCCGCCACCTCATCAGTAGCATGCCCAGGCGTTGTAGGGAGGTCATACAGGCACGTGGAGGCCACACACACTACTGAGCCTCATTTTGAGTTGTTTTAAGGACATTACATCAAAGTTGGATCAGCCTGTAGTGTGGTTTTCCACTTTAATTTTGAGTGTGACTCCAAATCCAGACCTCCATGGGTTGATAAATTGGATTTCCATTGATTATTTTTGGGTGATTTTGTTGTCAGCACATTCAACTATGTAAAGAAAAAAGTATTTAATAAGATTATTTCATTCATTCAGATCTAGGATGTGTTATTTTAGTGTTCCCTTTATTTTTTTGAGCAGTGTATAATAAACAAAAGTGAAATAAACAATACAAAATTAACAGTAAACATTACACTTACAAAAGTTACAAAAGAATAAAGACATTTCAAATGTCATATTATGTATATACAGTTGAAGTCGGAAGTTTACATACACTTAGGTTGGATTCATTAAAACTCCTTTTTCAACCATTCCTCAAATTTCTTGTTAACAAACTATAGTTTTGGCAAGTCGGTTAGGACATCTACTTTGTGTTTGACACAAGTCATTTTTCCAACAATTGTTTACAGACAACTTAATTCACTGTATCACAATTCCGGTGGGTCAGAAGTTTACGTACACTAAGTTGACTGTGTTTTAAAACAGCTTGGAAATTTCCAGAAAATTATGTCATGGCTTTAGAAGCTTCTCATAGGCTAATTGACATCATGTGTGTCAATTGGAGGTGTACCTGTGGATGTATTTCAAGGCCTACCTTCAAATTCACTGCCTCTTTGCTTGACATCATAGGAAAATCAGAAGAAATCAGCCAAGACCTCAGAAAAAAATGTGTAGACCTCCACAAGTCTGGTTCATCCTTGGGAGCAATTTTCAAACACCTGAAGGTACCACGTTCATCTGTACAAACAATAGCACGCAAGTATAAACACCATGGGACCACTCAGCCGTCATACCGCTCAGGAAGGAGACCCATTCTGTCTCCTAGAGATGAACGTACTTTGGTGCGAAAAAGTGCAAATGAATCCCAGAACAACAGCAAAGGACCTTGTGAAGATGCTGGAGGAAACAGGTACAAAAGTATCTATATCCACAGTAAAACGAGTCCTATATCGACATAACCTGAAAGGCCGCTCAGCAAGCAAGAAGTCACCGCTCCAAAACTGCCATTAAAAAGCCAGACTATGGTTTGCAACTGCACATGGGGACAAAGATTGTACTTTTTGGAGAAATATCCTCTGGTCTGATGAAACAAAAATAGAACTGTTTGGCCATAATGACCATCGTTATGTTTGGAGGAAAAAGGGAGAGGCTTGCAGGCCGAAGAACACCATCCCAACCGTGAAGCACGGGGGTGGCAGCATCATGTTGTAGGGGGGCTTTACTGCAGGAGGGACTTCACAAAATAGATGGCATCATGAAGGGAGGAAAATTATGTGGATATATCAAATCAAATCAAATGTATTTATATAGCCCTTCGTACATCAGCTGATATCTCAAAGTGCTGTACAGAAACCCAGCCTAAAACCCCAAACAGCAAGCAATGCATGTGAAAGAAGCACGGTGGCTGGTAAAACTCCCTAGGAAAAACTCCCTAGAAAGGCCAAAAACCTAGGAAGAAACCTAGAGAGGAACCAGGCTATGAGGGGTGGCCTGTTCTCTTCTGGCTGTGCCGGGTGGATATTATAACAGAACATGGTCAAGATGGTAAAATGTTCATAAATGACCAGCATGGTCAAATAATAATAATCATAGTAGTTGTCGAGGGTGCAACAAGCACGTCCGGTGAACAGGTCAGGGTTCCATAGCCGCAGGCAGAACAGTTGAAACTGGAGCAGCAGCACGGCCAGGTGGACTGGGGACAGCAAGGAGTCATCATGCCAGGTAGTCCTGAGGCATGGTCCTAGGGCTCAGGTCCTCCGAGAGAAAGAAAGAAAGAGAGAAAGAGAGAATTAGAGAGAGCATATTTAAATTCACACAGGACACCGGATAAGACAAGAGAAATACTCCAGATGTAACAGACTGACCCTAGACCCCGACACATAAACTACTGCAGCATAAATACTGGAGGCTGAGACAGGAGGGATCAGAAGACACTGTGGCCCCATCCGATGATACCCCCGGACAGGGCCAAACAGGCAGGATATAACCCCACCCACTTTGCCAAAGCACAGCCCCCACACCACTAGAGGGATGTCTCCAACCACCAACTTACCGTCCTAAGACAAGGCCGAGTATAGCCCACAACGATCTCCGCCATGGCACAACCCAAGGGGGGGGCGCCAACCCAGACAGGAAGACCACGTCAGTGACTCAACCCACTCAAGTGACGCACCCCTCCCATGGACGGCATGGAAGAACACCAGTAAGCCAGTGACTCAGCCCCTGTAATAGGGTTAGAGGCAGAGAATCCCAGTGGAGAGAGGGGAACTGGCAAGGCAGAGACAGCAAGGGCGGTTCGTTGCTCCAGCCTTTCCGTTCACCTTCACACTCCTGGGCCAGACTATACTTAATCATAGGACCTACTGAAGAGATAAGTCTTCAGTAAAGACTTATATTGAAGCAACATCTCAAGACATCAGTCAGGAAGTTAAAGCTTGGTCGCAAATGGGTCTCCCAAATGGACGATGACCCCAAGCATACTTCCAAAGTTGTGGCAAAATGGCTTAAGGACAACAAAGTGGCCATCACAAAGCTCTGACCTCAATCCTATAAAAAATTTGTGGGCAGAACTGAAAAAGTGTGTGTGAGCAAGGAGGCCTACAAACCTGACCAGCTCTGTCAGGAGGAATGGGCCAAAATTCACCCAACTTATTGTGGGAAGCTTGTGGAAGGCTCCCCGAAATGTTTGACCCAAGTTAAACAATTTAAAGGCAATGCTAACAAATACTCATTGAGTGTATGTAAACTTCTGACCCACCGGGAATGTGATGAAAGAAATAAAAGCTGAAATAAATCATTCCCTCTACTATTATTCTGACATTTCACATTCTTAAAATAAAGTGGTGATCCTAACTGACCGAAGACAGGGAATTTTACTAGAATTAAATGTCAGGAATTGTGAAAAACTGAGTTTAAATTTATTTGGCTAAGGTGTATGTACATTTCTGACTTCAACTGTATATACAGTGTTGTAATGATGTGCAAATAGTTAAAGTTCAAAAGGGAAAATAAATAAACATAAATATAAGTTGTATTTAAAATGGTGTTTGTTCTTTACTGGTTGACCTTTTCTTGTGGCAACAGGTCACAAATCTTGCTGCTGTGATGGCACACTGGTTTTTCACCCAAAAGATATGGGAGTTTATCAAAATTAGATTTGTTTTCAAATTCTTTGTGGGTCTGTGTAATCTGAGGGAAATATGTGTCTCTAATATGGTCAAACATTTGGCAGGAGGTTAGGAAGTGCAGCTCAGTTTCCACCTAATTTTGTGGGCAGTGTGCACATAGCCTGTCTTCTCTTGAGAGCCAGGTCTGCCTATGGTGGCCTTTCTCAATAGCAAGGCTATGCTCACTGGGTCTGTACATAGTCATAACTTTCCTTAAGTTTGGGTCAGTCACAGTGGTCAGGTATTCTGCCACTGTGTACTCTCTGTTTAGGGCCAAATAGCATTCTAGTTTGCTCTGTTTTTTGTTAATTCTTTCCAATGTGTCAAGTAATTATCTTATGTTTTCTCATGATTTTGTTGGGTCTAATTGTGTTGCTGTCCTGGGGCTCTGTGGTTTCTGTTTGTGTTTGTGAACGGAGACCCAGGACCAGCTTGCTTAGGGTACTCTTCTCTCTGTAGGTGATGGCTTTGTTATGGAAGGTTTGGGAATTACTTCCTTTTAGGTGGTTGTAGAATTTAACGGCTCTTTTCTGGATTTTGATAATTAGTGGGTGTTGGCATAATTCTGCTCTACATGCATTATTTGGTATTTTACGTTTTACACTGAGGATATTTTAGCAGAATTCTGCATGCAGAATCTCAAGTTGGTGTTTGTCCCATTTTGTGAATTCTTGGTTGGTGAGCGGACTCCAGACCTCACAACCATAAAGGGCAATCGGTTCTATAACTGAGTCTTTTTTTTGTTGCTAGATCCTAATTAGTATGTCGAATTTTATGTTCCTTTTATCTCTCCCTCTATCTTTCTTCCTCCCCCTTTCTCTGTCTTTTCCCTCTACTTCCTCTCGGTGTCTATCCAAACAATCTTACCCATAATGATTTTTAATTTAAATTCACTTTTTTACATTTGAGTCATTTAGCAGACTCTCTCATCCAGAGCGACAAAAAGCACAGTCGTTTTCTGTGTTTTTTGGCGAGAGTCATCCAGGTTTGTCTCCTCTGTTGTTTGTGATGCTGAATCTCTCCAACCCAAACACATTGCTTTTCTTTCCCTCCTGTGGCAACTGTGCTCCAGGGGAGGACAGCATGAGTCAAAGCACTTACCGGACCTTTTTGCTTCTGTGTGTGTGTGTGTGTGTGTGTGTGTGTGTGTGTGTGTGTGTGTGTGTGTGTGTGTGTGTGTGTGTGTGTGTGTGTGTGTGTGTGTGTGTGTGTGTGGTGTGTGTGGTGTGTGTGTGTGTGTGTGTGTGTGAGAGCTCCTCTATAGGCTTTGTGTCTGTGCCTGTGTAGGTGATAACAGATATCCTGTGTAAGCCTATTGTGTAATGCATTTCCTGATTCCCAAACTCTCTCTCTCTCTCCCCAGTGTTGGAGGGGTTGAGGGCTTTAGGATTAATGAATGGGGGTTTGAATGGCATCTCAGATTTCCCCTCTGGCTGTGCTCTATACACTGGGCACTGGAGATCCACTCAGTGAAGTGAGCAGCACTGATGCTAGCATGCCAACTGCCATTACTGCGGCTAGCCAAACTGCTAAGTGTTTTTGGTAAAAATGTGAATGTTATCTCTCCTCTCCAAAACAATATACTCCATATCTTGTAGCATACGCTGACTAGTAGCCTAGTGCTAACTAGGATGTAGAATTACCTCAGAACAACAACCCACAACATTGCCGCCATTAACCGTTGTTAGTGCAGTTTTTTAAATGTTCTTTTATTTAACTAGGCAAGTCAGTTAAGAACAAATTCTTATTTACAATGACAGCCTACCGGGGAACAGTGGGTTAACTGCCTTGTTCAAAATGACAGATTTTTACCTCATCAGCTCAGGGATTTGATCCAGCAAACTTTCAGTTACTGGCCCAATGCTCTAACCACTGGGCTACCTGACACCCCCAGATCCACCCTTAGCGGCGTTGGGAAAAGTGGATGTTTTCTGTTTTCAGGGCTACAGTATTTTCAACGAAACTTCAGTTTCCCCTGAAAAACGGAAGACTCTACGCCTTATATGTTCGGTTAGCGCAGGGCTAACAGTTTCTTCCCAACAGTTCACAGCCTGTTGAAACGTGAGGAATTAGTTTCAGCTAGTCCTGACACATCGACCAAGGAAAAGGAGCTGTTAAATATTAACGATGATTAGTGAAAGGGCAGAGGAGGTGAGGGACGGGAGGAGGTAGGGATTGGGGGATGGGGAGAGAAACAGGGACAGGATGAGAGAGAGACAGAGAGAGGAAAAAGGGAGAGACAGAAACAGAGAGAGAGAGACAAAGTGTGTGTGAGAGAAGCCCAGGGCTCTTGAAGCAGCATTAGCATTATAATGAGGAGCAGGGCCAATGGAGGGGGACATGGGGGCATCAGGGCAGAACGGGGGCTTGGAGTGTAGTGGGGGGGATAGATAAGGGGGTGAGCACTGGTTTGAGTTGAAAGAGAGATGGTCTGGATCAACTGAGACTGGCAGTAGTCTGTATTGATCTGTGCAGAGATTGGAGGACTTATGAAGGGCATAGACAACAGTGGTGATAATGGTGATGATCATGAAGAAGGCAGTCCATCCTAGCTGAGCTGTGGTAGTGTGGTAATTGACACTTACTCAATCGGGAAACTTCATATCGGGTGACAGTTTTGCTGCATTGCGTGTTTTTTTACCAGATCTTTTCCCTACGGTGTCTGTCACGCCCTCCTCTCTCTCTCACACACACACACACACACACACACACACACACACACACACACACACACACACACACACACACACACACACACACACACACACACACACACACACACACACACACACACACACACACACACACACACACACACACACCTACCTCAGCAGGCTGTATTGTGACTCAGTCTTCCCACAGGGCAGATAACATTAGCCTGAAGGATTAGTCACCAGTATGTGCAGGCCTATGGCTGAGTAATCTTTCATTTCTTCTACAGTTCGTGAAGGTGCATCCTGCATTACACAAGTTCACTATATTTGTATTGATTTGAATGATCAAATCAGTCCCTCTGCAGTTTAGTTATGTTGGTTTCTAGACCTCTCATGTTGTGCAATGCCTCTCTAAGGCATAGTATGGATTCAGGGTTGCTTTAGAAAAATAAATGGTGCTGGGTCTCCCGAGTGGCACAGTGGTCTAAGTCACTGCATCACAGTGCTAGAGGTGTCACTACAGATCTATGTTCAATCCTGGGCTGTCGTCTGGGTTAGGGAAGGGTTTGGCCGGCTGGATGTCCTTGTCCCATCGTGCTCTAGCGACTCTTTGTGGTGGCCAGGCGCACTCACGCTGACTTCGGTCACCGGTTGTATGGTGTTTCCTCTGACATATTGGTGTGGCTGGCCTCCGAGTTAAGTGTCAAGAAGCAGTGCGACTTGGCGGGGTTGTGTTTTGGACGACGCATCGCTCTTGACGTTCGTCTCTCCTGAGTCCGTAGGGGAGTTGCAGCGATGGGACAAGACTGTAACTACCAATTGGATATTACGAAAAAGGGGTAAGAAGTACAAAAAAATAAATTAATTGTGCTTTTTGGGTAATTCAGTCATATCAAATCAAATTGTATTTTTCACATGCTTCGGAAACAACAGGTGTAGAGTAACAGTAAAATGCTTACTGGCCCTTTCCAACAATGCAGAGAAAAGTATTGAAACAAATTATAATAAGAGGAATTATAATACACAATGACTAGTGATAACTTTGCTATATTCAGTACACGGGATGTGCAGGGGTATGATGTAATTGAGGTAGATATGGTTGAGGTAAGGGTAAAGGGGTAATTGAGGTAGATATAGTTGAGGTAAGGGTAAAGGGGTAATTGAGGTAGATATGGTTGAGGTAAGGGTAAAGGGGTAATTGAGGTAGATATGGTTGAGGTAAGGGTAAAGGGGTAATTGAGGTAGATATGGTTGAGGTAAGGGTAAAGGGGTAATTGAGGTAGATATGGTTGAGGTAAGGGTAAAGGGGTAATTGAGGTAGATATGGTTGAGGTAAGGGTAAAGGGGTAATTGAGGTAGATATGGTTGAGGTAAGGGTAAAGGGGTAATTGAGGTAGATATGGTTGAGGTAAGGGTAAAGGGGTAATTGAGTTAGGGGTAAAGTAACTAGGCTACAGGATAGATAATAAACAGCAATTTAGCTGTTTTACAGTCATGCATGCATATATTTTATGTATGGGTTGTCCCAGGAATCGAACCCACTATCTTGGCATTGACAGCACCATGCTCTATCAACAGTAGCAGCAGCGTATGCGATGAGTCAAAATAGCTAGTGCAAAGCGGGTCAATGCAGATTTAGAATTTTTTTAAATTATTTTTTATTTATTTCACCTTTATTTCACCTTTTACTGCAACCTGGCCAAGATAAAGCAAAGCAGTGCGACAAAAACAACAACACAGAGTTACACATAAACAAACATACAGTCAATAACACAAAATAAAATAAAAATAGAAAGATCTATGTACAGTGTGTGCAAATGTAGAAGAGTAGGGAGGTAGGCAATAAATAGGCCATAGAGGAAAAAATAATTACAATTTAGCATTAATACTGGAGTGATAGATGTGCAGATGATGATGTGCAAGTAGAGATACTGGGGTGCAAGAGGATAAGTAACAATATGGGGATGATGTAGTTGAGTGGGCTATTTACAGACTGGCTGTGTACAGGTACAGTGATTGTTAAGCTGCTCTGACAGCTGATGCTTAAAGTTAGAGAGGGAGATATAAGACTCCAGCTTCAGAGAGTTTTGCAATTCGTTCCAGTCATTGGCAGTAGAGAACTGGATGGAAAGGCAGTCAAAGGAAGTGTTGGCTTTGAGGGTGACCAGTGAGATATACCTGCTGGAGTGCGTGCTACGGGTGGGTGTTGCTATGGTGACCAGTGAGCTGAGATTAGGCGGGGTTTTACCTAGCAGAGACTTGTAGATGACCTAGAGCCAGTGGGTTTGGCACCGAATATGAAGTGAGGGCCAGCCGACAAGAGCATACAGGTCGCAGTGGTGGGTAGTATATGGGGCTTTGGTGACAAACGGTTGGCACTGTGATAGACTACATCCACTTTGCTGAGTAGAGTATTGGGGGCTATTTTATAAATGACATCGCCAAAGTCAAGGATCGGTAGGATAGTAAGTTTTACGAGGGTATGTTTGGCGGCATGAGTGAAGGAGGCTTTGTTGCGAAATAGGAAGCCGATTCTAGATTTCATTTTGGATTGAAGATGCTTAATGTGAGTCTGGAAGGAGAGTTTACAGTCTAACCAGACACCTAGGTATTTGTAGTTGTCCACATATTTTAGGTCAGAACCTTCCAGAGTAGTGATGCTAGTCTGGCGGGAGGATGCGGCATCAATTGGTTGAAGAGCATGCACTTAGTTTTACTCGCATTTAAAAGCAGTTGGAGGCTGCAGGGGGTGCTGAGATGTTGGCCGGGGTTGGGGTAGCCAGGTGGAAAGCATGGCCTGCCGTAGAAAAAATGCTTATTGAAATTCTCGATTATCGTAGATTTATCGATGGCGACAGTGTTTCCTAGTCTGCAGTGGGTAGCTGGGAGGAGGTGCTCTAATTCTCCATTCTCCAGTGTCCCAAATTAGTGCTACAGGATGCAAATTTCTGTTTGAAAAAGCTAGCCTTGGCTTTCCTAACTGACTGAGTATATTGGTTCCTGACTTAGTCCGGGTAGCTAATTGGTTAACTATTTACCAGTCTTATGGCTTGGGGGTAGAAGCTGTTCAGGGTCCTGTTGGTTCCATTCTTGGTGCGTCGGTACCGCATGCCGTGCGGTAGCAGAGAGAACAGTTTGTGACTTGGGTGGCTTGAGTCTTTGACAATTTTTAGGGCCTTCCTCTGACACCGCCTACTACAGAGGTCCTGGATGGCAGGGAGCTCGGCCCCCATGATGTACTGGGCCAATCGCACTACCCACTGTAGCGCCTTGCGGTCGAATGCCAAGCAGTTGCCATTCCAAGCGAGGATGCAGCCAGTCAAGATGCTCTCAGTGGTGCAGCTGTATAACTTTTTGATTAATATATATTCCCAGTGGAATCTATTTCTGATTAGTGCATAAACATAGGCAGACAGGTATAATTGCAGAAAACCCTCTCCTGTTTCCCTGTATTACCTAGATAACCAGGTGGATCAGCTTAATGTGCCACATACCCTTTAAGACCCACTGTAAACACAATGGATACATCACTCTCCTTTTCTGTCCCTCTATAGCTGTCTGTCCTCTTCTCTGTCCCTCTCTCTCTCTTCCTCCTCACCCCCCTCTCTCTCTCTCTTTATCTCTCCCTCTCTCTCTTCTCCTCTCTCTCACCTCTCCTTTCTCTCTCTCTCTCTCTCTCTCTCTCTCTCTCTCTCTTCCTCCTCACCCCCTCTCTCTTTCTCTCTCCCTCCTCTCTCTCACCTCCCTCCTTTCGCTCTCTCTCTCTATATACATATCTCTCTCTCTCTCTCTCCCTCTCTCTCTCTCCCTCCTCTCTCTCACCTTCCTCCTTTCTCTCTCTCTCTCTCTCTCTCTCCCTCTCCCTCCTCTCTCCTTCTCTCTCCTGTTTGTTCCAGTCTTCCCACACGGAGCGTTCCTCATAGAAAAGGGAGAACAATCAGAGACTATTTCATCAGAACAGGTTTTTGGCAGAGCATTCACCAAGGACGTGTCTGGCCTGCCCCTCTCTCTCTCTCTCCTCTCTCTCTCTCTCTCTCTCTCCTCTCTCTCTCTCTCTCTCTCTCTCTCTGTCTCTCTCTCTCTCTCTCTCTCTCTCTCTCTCTCTCTCCTCTCTCTCTGTCTCTCTCTCTCTCTCTCTCTCTCTCTCTCTCTCCTCTCTCTCTCTCTCTCTCTCTCTCTCTCTCTCTGTCTCTTAATTCAATTCAATTCAATTTAAGGGCTTATTGGCATGGGAAACATATGTTTACATTCCCAAAGCAAGTGAAATAGATAATAAACAAAAGTGCAATAAACAATAAAACAACTAACGGTAAACATTACACTCACAAAAGTTCCAGAAGAATCAAGACATTTCAAATGTCATATTATGTGCAACTAGTTAAAATACAAAAGGGAAAATAAATAAACATACATTTGGTTTGTATTTACAATGGTGTTTGTTCTTCACTGGTTGCCCTTTTCTTGTGGCAACAGGTCACAAATCTTGCTGCTGTGATGGCACACTGTGGTATTTTACCCAATAGATATGGGAGTTTATCAATATTGGATTTGTTTTCTAATTCTTTGTGGGTCTGTGTAATCTGAGGGAAATATGTGTCTCTGATATGGTCATACATAGGGCAGGAGGTTAGGAAGTGCAGCTCAGTTTCCACCTCATTTTGTGGGAGGTCTGCCTATGGCGACCTTTCTCAATAGCGATGCTATGCTCACTGAGTCTGTACATAGTCAAAGCCTTCCTTAAGATTGGGTCAGTCACAGTGGTCAGGTATTCTGCCTCTGTGTACTCTCTGTTTAGGGCCAAATATCATTCTATTTTGCTCAGTTTTTGTTGTTAATTCTTTCCAATGTGTCAAGTAATTCTCTTTTTGTTTGCTCATGATTTTGTTGGGTCTAATTGTCTCTCTCTCTCTCTCTCTCTCTCTCTCTCTCTCCCTCTCTCTCTCCCTCTCTCTCTCCTTCTCTCTCTCCCTCTCTCTCTCCTTCTCTCTCTGTCTGCCTCTCTCTCTCTCACTCCCTCTTACTCTTTCTCTCTGTGTGTGTGTGTGTGTGTGGTGTGTGTGTGTGTGTGTGTGTGTGTGTGTGTGTGTGTGTGTGTGTGTGTGTGTGTGTGTGTGTGTGTGTGTGTTTGTGTGTGCATGTGCAGCTGCCTGTGGGGGAATGCGTTCTCTACCTGCAGTGAGTTGCGGTTGTGTATCTGTGTGTTTGTCTATTTTCACACTGTTTGTGTGTTTGAGTGTGCGTGTGTATATTTGTCACTCTCTCTGTGTGCTCCCTGGCCCATTAGTGTGTTTTCACTCACCGCCCGCCCGGCTTTGTCAGCATGTCAGCCATAAAAACGGCCGAATGAGAGTCTCTCCACCTCCAGGGATTGTCGCTGAACAATGAGCCTGAGAATTCACTTCATCTTCCCACAGAAAGCCAACCTGCATCCCTCCCCGTTAGGTGTACATTATGGAGACAGATCTGTGCCAGGCTGCTGCCATGTCAGCTGTGTTATGGCCTGTTCTGACTCCCTGACCAAAGTGGTGTCTCAAGGAGAAGAGGAGTGAGTAGAGAGAGATATGGCTGATGTTTGCCACAGATAAATAAAGCGAATTAGCCTATAATGAGAAGCTAATGATGGGGCTGTTTAGCTCTGGCAGTTAGTGGACCTTCTCTGTGGATAGTGTTTTTCTGTGGTGATGCTCTGCTTCTGTTCTCCCTCGTGTGCTGTGCTTATATATGCATAGAGACAGACACTGGAATGTAGGCGTATACATTCACACGAGGGCTGACCCCATTTAGTCGACTGGTCGATTGTTTGGTCGATAGGCTGTTGGTTGACCGAGATTTCTTTAGTCGAGCAGTGACATTTTTTTTCATGGTGCAGAAGACGCCTGCCTGATTCGCTGCGTAGGCCACGGGGATGGCACAGTCCATCACTCTAAGACATGTGATACTGAAATTGTATATGGTTATATTCTGTAAAAAATAATGCTGCAGCAGCAGAGACGAGGAAACAACCCTTGCCTTGGCAGGAGAGTAACAATTCCAGCCAGAATAACCCACTGTTTATTGGTGAACTCCTAGGTGAATAATACCAGTCCCGTTCGAATCGACATCCCTGTGTTTTGAGAGAAATGTCTGAGTTTGACAGTTGTTGTTCACCGTTTGAACAAGAAAACAATAACTTATTCAATATGCTGCGCATAGCCTATATATGAAGATCTACATCTATCAACTTTCACAGTGAATGCTTTTGTTCATATGTTTTGTGCATATGAATTGAATATTGCCAAATGCATCAGTCAAAAATAGAGTGCCTATTTAATGTAATCCTTGCTGTCAATAGATCACAAGCAGCATACAACTGACCTAAAGGTTTGGAAATGATGAGTTCACTTTCGCATCCATAACCTTAAAACGCATCTCAAGATTAAGTGCACTGTTTAGCTCACATCTGAGGACTGGGGGGCATTTAGGACGTCTACTGCGGATCCCTAAAATATCCTAATGATTATGATCACACTTCCTCAATTCAAGTATTTTGGGGACACTATACCGAAGATGGTTTGGTATGGTTTAGACACTTGCGAACCAAGCTGGAGTTATCAGTGTAGCATGTTATAAAATATATAACACTTTTTTGGTTACTACATGATTCCATACAGTGAGGGAAAAAAGTATTTGATCCCCTGCTGATTTTGTACGTTTGCCCGCCGACAAAGAAATGATCAGTCTATAATTTTAATGGTAGGTTTATTTGAACAGTGAGAGACAGAATAACACCCAAAAAATCCAGGAAAATGCATGTCAAAAATGTTATAAATTGATTTGCATTTTAATGAGGGAAATAAGTATTTGACCCCTCTGCAAAACATGACTTAGTACTTGGTGGCATAACCCTTGTTGGCAATCACAGAGGTCAGACATTTCTTGTAGTTGGCAACCAGGTTTGCACACATCTCAGGAGGGATTTTATCCCACTCCTCTTTGCAGATCTTCTCCAAGTCATTAAGGTTTCGAGGCTGACGTTTGGCAACTCGAACCTTCAGCTCCCTCCACAGATTTTCTATGGGATTAAGGTCTGGAGACTGGCTAGGCCACTCCAGGACCTTAATGTGCTTCTTCTTGAGCCACTCCTTTGTTGCCTTGGCCGTGAGTTTTGGGTCATTGTCATGCTGGAATACCCATCCACGACCCATTTTCAATGCCCTGGCTGATGGAAGGAGGTTCTCACCCAAGATTTGACGGTACATGGCCCCGTCCATCGTCCCTTTGATGCGGTGATGTTATCCTGTCCCCTTAGCAGAAAAACACCCCCAAAGCAAAATGTTTCCACCTCCATGTTTGACGGTGGGGATGGTGTTCTTGGGGTCATAGGCAGCATTCCTCCTCCTCCAAACACAGCGAGTTGAGTTGATGCCAAAGAGCTCCATTTTGGTCTCATCTGACCACAACACTTTCACCCAGTTGTCCTCTGAATCATGTTCATTGGCAAACTTCAGACGGGCATGTATATGTGCTTTCTTGAGCAGGGGGACCTTGCGGGCCCTGCAGGATTTCAGTCCTTCATGGCGTAGTGTGTTACCAATTGTTTTCTTGGTGACTATGGTCCCAGCTGCCTTGAGATCATTGACAAGATCCTCCCGTGTAGTTCTGGGCTGATTCCTCACCGTTCTCATGATCATTGCAACTCCACGAGGTGAGATCTTGCATGGAGCCCCAGGCCGAGGGAGATTGACAGTTCTTTTGTGTTTCTTCCATTTGTGAATAATCGCACCAACTGTTGTCACCTTCTCACCAAGCTGCTTGGCGGTGGTCTTACAAATTGGCGGAGCGACTTACAAATTGGTGCATTCACCTTGTGATATCCAGTGGAACAACCACTTGACAATAGTACATCTATATCTTTTTTTTTTGGGGGGGGGGGGGGGGGGGGGTTGAAGGATTACTATATCCTATCCCAGGTATTCCTTAAAGAGGTGGGGTTTCAGGTGTCTACGGAAGGTGGTGATTGACTCCGCTGTCCTGGCGTCGTGAGGGAGCTTGTTCCACCATTGGGGTGCCAGAGCTGCGAACAGTTTTGACTGGGCTGAGCGGGAACTGTGCTTCCGCAGAGGTAAGGGGGCCAGCAGGCCAGAGGTGGATGAACGCAGTGCCCTTGTTTGGGTGTAGGGCCTGATCAGAGCCTGAAGGTACGGAGGTGCCGTTCCCCTCACAGCTCCGTAGGCAAGCACCATGGTCTTGTAGCAGATGCGAGCTTCAACTGGAAGCCAGTGGAGTGTGCGGAGGAGCGGGGTGACGTGAGAGAACTTGGGAAGGTTGAACACCAGACGGGCTGCGGCGTTCTGGATGAGTTGTAGGGGTTTAATGGCACAGGCAGGGAGCCCCGCCAACAGGGAGTTGCAGTAATCCAGACGGGAGATGACAAGTGCCTGGATTAGGACTTGCGCCGCTTCCTGTGTAAGGCAGGGTCATACTCTGCGAATGTTGTAGAGCATGAACCTACAGGATCAGGTCACCGCCTTGATGTTAGCGGAGAACGACAGGGTGTTGTCCAGGGTCACGCCGAGGCTCTTAGCTCTCTGGGAGGAGGACACAATGGAGTTGTCCACCGTGATGGCGAGATCATGGAAAGGGCAGTCCTTCCCCGGGAGGAAGAGCAGCTCCGTCTTGCCGAGGTTCAGCTTGAGGTGGTGATCCGTCATCCACACTGATATGTCTGCCAGACATTCAGAGATGCGATTCGCCACCTGGTTATCAGAAGGGGGAAAGGAGAAGATTAATTCTGTGTCGTCTGCGTAGCAATGATAGGAGAGACCATGTGAGGATATGACAGAGCCAAGTGACTTGGTGTATAGCGAGATTAGGAGAGGGCCTAGAACTGAGCCCTGGGGGACACCAGTGGTGAGAGCACGTGGTGCGGAGACAGATTCTCGCCATGCCACCTGGTAGGAGCGACCTGTCAGGTAGGACGCAATGCAAGAGTGAGCCGCGCCAGAGATACCCAACTCAGAGAGGGTGGAGAGGAGGATCTGATGGTTCACAGTATCAATAGCAGCAGATATGTCTAGAAGGATGAGAGCAGAGGAGAGACAATTAGCTTTAGCAGTGCGGAGAGCCTCCGTGACACAGAGAAGAGCAGTCTCAGTTGAATGACCAGCCTTGAAACCTGACTGATTTGAATCGAGAAGGTCATTCTGAGAGAGATAGCAGGAGAGCTGGCCAAGGACGACACGTTCAAGAGTTTTGGAGAGAAAAGAAAGAAGGGATACTGGTCTGTAGTTGTTGACATCGGAGGGATCAAGTGTAGGTTTTTTGAGAAGGGGTGCAACTCTCGCTTTCTTGAAGACGGAAGGTCTACAATCTTGTCCCTGACATCCTTGGAGAGCTCTTTGGTCTTGGCCATGGTGGAGAGTTTGGAATCTGATTGATTGATTGCTTCTGTGGACAGGTGTCTTTTATACAGGTAACAAACTGAGATTAGGAGCACTCCCTTTAAGAGTGTGTTCCTAATCTCAGCTCGTTACCTGTATAAAAGACACCTGGGAGCCAGAACTCTTTCTGATTGAGAGGGGGGTCAAATACTTATTTCCCTCATTAAAATGCAAATCAATTTATAACATTTTTGACATGCGTTTGTCTGGATTATTTTGTTGTTATTCTGTCCCTCACTGTTGAAATAAACCTACCATTAAAATTATAGACTGATCATTTCTTTGTCAGTGGGCAAACGTACAAAATCAGCAGGGGATCAAGTACTTTTTTCCCTCACTGTATGTGTTATTTATATAGTTTTGATGTCTTCACAATTATTATACAATGTAGAAAATAGTAAAAATAAAGAAAAACCCTTGAATGAGTAAGTGTGACTAAACTTTTGACTGGTACTGTATATAAAGCCTTTATTACAGCAGATTAACCTCTATGGGCTATGTGGGACGCAAGCGTCCCACCCCTGGTACACCCTATCAACAACAGGTGAAATATCAAGAGCGCCAAATTTGAAAACAATTAAATGTCATAATTCAAATTTCTCAAACATACAACTATCTTACACCCTTTGAAAGATAAACATCTCCTTAATCTAACCACGTTGTCCGATTTCAAAAAGGCTTTACGGCGAAAGCATAAAGTTAGATTATGTTAGGAGAGTACTTTGACAATAGCTGTGTGTAATGTTTTGTCAATTCAAAGACAGGCGTCACCAAAAGCAGAAAACCTGCTAAAATTATGCACTAACCTTTGACAATCTCCATCAGATGGCACTCCTAGGACATTATGTTAGACAATACATGCATTTTTTGTTCTATCAAGTTCATATTTATATCCAAAAACAGCGTTTTACTATGGCGTTGATGTTGAGGAAATTGTTTCCCTCCAATAACCGCCAGTCAATCAGCACAACAAATTAAATAATTACTATTCGAAAACATTGGTAAAATATTATATTGTCATTCAAAGAATTCTAGATTTACATCTCTTGAACGCAACCGGATTGCCAGATTTAAAAATAACCTTACTGGGAAATCACACTTTGCAATAATCTGAGCACTGCGCCCAGAAAAATACGCTTTGCGATACAGACTAACCGCCATGTTGGAGAGATCTAAAATCGAAAATACTATGTAAAATATACATTACCTTTGATTCTCTTCATCAGATGTCACTTCCAGGAATCCCAGGTCCATAACAAATGTAGTTTTGTTCGAAAAAGCTCATAATTTATGTCCAAAAAACTCCATGTTGTTGGCACATGATCTATGCCCGCCGGACTTCTCTTCATGAACGAGGGGGAAAAAAATATTTACGTTCGTTCAAACATGTCAAACGTTGTATAGCATAAATCATTAGTGCCTTTTTTAACCAGAACATGAATAATATTCAAGGCGGACGATTGCATTCTCTTTTAAAAGGTATTGGAACGAGAGTACCCAACATGAACTCGCGCGCCAGAGTCCAATCGGCCACCACCGTTCCAAGGCTCTTGTTCGGTCAGATCTCACAGTATAAGACTCAAAACACTTTGTAAAGACTGGTGACATCTAGTGGAAGCCATAGGAAGTGCTCAACGATTAATAAGCCCCTGTGTGTTTCAATGGCATAGGCTTAAAGGTAATTCAACACATCAGGTTTCCACTTCCTGTCAGAATTTGTCTCAGGGTTTTGACTGCCATATGAGTTCTGTTATACTTACAGACACCATTCAAACAGTTTTAGAAAATTCCGAGTGTTTTCTATCCAAACCTGAACAATAATGTGCATATTCTAGCTTCTGAGTTGGTGTAGAAGGCAGTTAAAAATGGGCACATATTTTTTTCAAAATTCTCAATACTGCCCCCTTGCCCCAACAGGTTTTTAAAAACAGTTGCATGCTTTTATGAATTGCGGTTTATTTATTATTTAGGCTAATTATTCAAAGTTCCCTTTGTTATTTAATTTTAAAACAAAAATTTCTTGATTGCATTTCAAAGGATGAATGTTTCATACGCTGTGTGATGGCATGAACAAATTAATGATTGATTGATACAGTAGCCTATATATTGAAATACGATATTAAGACGAAACGAAACAATTTTCTGCCTGTTTGAACAGTGTAAACAACACTAAGTAAATGAGACCTACAGCTGGATGGTGGTTATACAAGGCTGCTATACTAAGCCTACTAATGACAAACGCCATTCCTTATTATAATGATGATCGCAATAATAATTGTAATAATAACAATAAGAAGGAGATTAAGAAAAATAAGGGTATAGTAGTGAGAGCGGCGTGCATATTATCTGTGACAAACAGGTGCTGTTAGATTACAATATTATTTTTCTCCTTTTTGGAACAGTGTAAACAACACTAAATAAATTAGAAGTAATACCATCTGTTCTAACGAAAAAACAAATGTATAGCCTTCATTACAGCAGAGCAAACCTTAAAAATGGCTTTATCCACCATTTTGCCTTTCATGAGGCTTGCTTCTCACGGAATCAGTAGGCTATTAAACAAACACTCAAATGGGCAAAGGAAGCCAGATCTGTCTTATTTCTGTAGATATAAACCCAACAACAAAAGAAACGTCCCTTTTTCAGGACCCTGTCTTTCAAAGATAATTCGTAAAAATTCAAATAACTTCACAGATCTTCATTGTAAAGGGTTTAAACACTGTTTCCCATGCTTGTTCAATGAACCATTAACAATTAATGAACATGCAACTGTGGAACGGTCGTTAAGACACTAACAGCTTACAGACGGTAGACAATTAAGGTCCCAGTTATGAAAACTTAGGACACTAAAGAGGCCTTTCTACTTACTCTGAAAAACACCAAAAGAAAGATGCCCAGGGTCCCTGCTCATCTGCATGAACGTGCTTTAGGCATGCTGCAAGGAGACATGAGGACTGCAGATGTGGCCAGGGCAATAAATTGCAATGTCCGTACTGTGAGACGCCTAAGACAGCGCTACAGGGAGCCAGGAAGGACAGCTGATCGTCCTCGCAATGGCAGACCACGTGTAACAACATCGGTACATCCGAACATCACACCTGCGGGACAGGTACAGGATGGCAACAACAACTACCCGAGTTACACCAGGAATGCACAATCCCTCCATCAGTGCTCAGACTGTCTGCTGAGAGAGGCTGGACTGAGGGCTTGTAGGCCTGTTGTTAGGCAGGTCCTCACCAGACATCACCGGCAACAACGTCGCCTATGGGCACAAACCCACCGTCGATGGACCAGACAGGACTGCCAAAACTGACGAGTCACGGTTTTGATGGTCGGATTCGCATTTATCACCGAAGGATTGAGTGTTACACCGAGGCCTGTACTCTGGAGCGGGATCGATTTGGAGGTGGAGGGTCCGTCATGGTCTGGGGCGGTGTTTCACAGCATCATCGGACTGAGCTTGTCATTGCAGGAAATCTCAACTCTGTGCTTTACAGGGAAGACATCCTCCTCCCTCATGTGGTACCCTTCCTGCAGGCTCACCCTGACATGACCCTCCAGCATGACAATGCCACCAGCCGTACTACTCGTTCTATGCGTGATTTCCTGCAAGACATGAATGTCAGTGTTCTGCCATGGCCAGGCAAGACCTAGGATCTCAATCCCATTGAGCACGTCTGGGACCTGTTGGATAGGAGGGTGAGGACTAGGGCCATTCCCCCCAGAAATATCCGGGAACTTGCAGGTGCCTTGGTGGAAGAGTGGGGTAACATCTCACAGCAAGAACTGGCAAATCTGGTGCAGTCCATGAGGAGGAGATGCACTGCAGTACTTAATGCAGCTGGTGGCCACACCAATTACTGACTGTTACTTTTGATTTTGACCCCCCTGTTGTTCAGGGACACATTATTCCATTTCTGTTAGTCACATGTCTGTGGAACTTGTTCAGTTTATGTCTTAGTTGTTGAATCTTGTTATGTTCATACAAATATTTATACATGTTAAGTTTGCTGAAAATAAATGCAGTTGACAGTGAGAGGACGTTTCTTTTTTTGCTGAGTTTATATGGAATGATTTGTAAAGCCAGGCACATATAACAATTATGCTGAGCCCTTTTCGCACAGGACTAGTATTACTAGAGAACGTTGGTTATGTAATTATTAACCCAGAATGTTCGTTATTCCAGAGGACGATTCAGACAGGATTGTTTTTTTATTTCTAAATTTCATTCCATAATATATATTTTTTTTCAATAAATTGACATTTATGTGTGAAGTTATTTCAACAAGTAGCCACCATTTGCCTTGATGACATCTTTTCACACGCTTGGCATTCTCTCAACCAGATTTACCTGGAATGCTTTTCCAACAGTCTTATAGGAGTTCCTACATATGCTGAGCACTTGTTGGCTGCTTTTCGTTCACTCTGCGGTCCATCTCATCCCAAACCATCTCAATTGGGTTGAGGTTGGTTGATTGTGGAGGCCAGATCATCTGATGCAGCACTCCATCACTCTCCTTCTTGGTAAAATAGCCATTACACAGCCTGGAGGTGTATTGGATCATTGTCCGTTTGAAAAACAAATGATAGTCCCACTAAGCGTAAACCAGATGGGACGGCTTATCTCTGCAGAATGCTGTGGTAGCCATGCTGGTTAAGTGTGCCTTGAATTCTAAGTAAATCGCAGACAATGTTACCAGCAAAGCACCAGCCCCCCCTCCCCCCCCCCCCATCACACCTCCTCCTCCATGCTTCACTATGGGAACCACACATGCAGAGATCATCCGTTCACCTACTCCGCGTCTCACAAAGTCACGGCTGTTGGAACCAAAAATCTCACATTTGTACTCTTTTGGACCCAAGGACATATTTCCACCGGTCTAATGTCCATTGCTTGTATTTCTTGGTCCAAGCAAGTCTCTTCTTCTTATTGGTGCCCCTTAGTAGTGGTTTCTTTGCAGCAATTTGACCATGAAGGCCTGATTCACACAGTCTCCTCTGAACAGTTGATGTTGAGATGTGTCTGTTACTTGAACTCTGTGAAGCATTTATTTGGGCTGAAATTTCTGAGGCTGGTAACTTTAATGAACTTGTCCTCTGCAGCAGAGGTAACTCTGAGTCTACCTTTCCTGTGGCGGTTCTCACGAAAGGCAGTTTCATCATAGTGCTTGATGTTTTTTGCGAAGAAACTTTCAAAGTTCTTGAAAATTGATTGACCTTCATGTCTTAAAGTAATGATGGACTGTCGTTTCCTTTGCTTATTTGAGCTGTTCTTGCCATAATATGGACTTGGTATTTTAACAAATAGGGCTATATTCTGTGTACCAACTCTACCTTGTCACAACACAACTGAAACATATTAAGAAGGAAAGAAATTCCACAAAAACGTTTAACAAGGCACAACTGTTAATTGAAATGCATTCCAGGTGAATACCTCCTGAATACCGCTGGTTGAGAGAATGCCAAGAGTGTGCAAAGCTGTCATCAAGTCAAAGAGTGGCTGCTTTGAGGAATCTCAAATATATGTAACGACCGTCGTCAGGAATGGACCAAGGCGCAGCGGGTTGAGTGCTCATAATTAACTTTAATATAAACACTTACATAAACAAAACAAAACGATGGACGACAAAGACAGACTTGAAGGCACAAGACAGCAATTCAAGTGACAACCTCCCACAAATTACAAACACACCCTAATATATAGGACTCTCAATCAAAGGCAACTAGACAACACCTGCCTTCAATTGAGAGTCCACACCCCAATTAACTAAACATAGAAACAGACTAACTAGAAAGAACATAGACTAACAGAGCAGTGACCAAAAAACCCCGGAATACATAAACCAACTACCCTCTACATAATACACACACCCCGAACCACATAAACCAAATACCCTCTGCCACGTCCTGACCAGCCTACACTACCAAAATAACCCTCATACTGGTCAGAACGTGACAATATAACATATATTTTGATTTGTTTAACACTTTTTCGGTTATTACATGATTCCATATGTGTTATTTGATAGTTTTGATGTCTTCACTATTATTCTACAATGTAGAAAATAGTAAAAATAAAGAAAAACCCTTGAATGAGTAGGTGTGTCCAAACCTTTGACTTGTATATCTTTTTGTTGTTGTTGTGAGAACAGACTCTTTGGTACACTTTTTTATTTGGTGTTGTTTACACTGCAACAAATAGTAAGACAGAAATCTAATATTGTTATCTAACAGCAACTGTTTGCCACACATAATACTTACCCAATGCTTGCTCCTATACCGTCCTTTTTCTTCATCTCCAGTAGTTTCCACAACTAAGTCAACTAAGTCTTCCACAGATCTGACTTCTCCTTTCCCTCCTGAGCAACCAGTAAACATTTGCCCATTTCAAGTTTATTTTTCACATCCTCTGCATCCATCTTGCTGTCAACATTACTGTGTTCAGAGTTTGTTATAACCAGTTTATTGATGTGGTTATCATAGGCTATTGGTCAGGCCCTATTGGTCAGGTCCTATAGGTCAGGTCCTATTGGTCAGGTCCTATTGGTCAGGCCCTATTGGTCACATGCATGTGATGCTTACATGTTTCACATAAAGAGAGCAAGGGTTGAGGGAATAGGGAATATTTTTCCTAAACAAATAAGGGATTTCAGTAACAGAACTTTTGAGTCAGAAACAAGTAAGAAACTAAATGGCTGAAATAATGTGGCAGCTTCAGCATGGACAGCGCAATAAACACTTCCTGCGCTTTTGTGCCTTTTCGCTGCAGTAGGGAGGAGAGCGAGACATCTTGCACCAGTCACACAGGCACTCACTGCAATTTTTGTTTAACCTCTTACATCTAGACGTTCCGCTAGCGGAACACCGCTCCAATATCCAATGATTGGGCGTGGCGCGAAATACAAACTCCTCGAAAATCCGAAAACTTCAATTTTTCAAACATATGACTATTTTACAGCATTTTAAAGACAAGACTCTCCTTTATCTAACCACACTGTCCGATTTCAAAAAGGCTTTACAACGAAAGCAAAACATTAGATTATGTCAGGAGAGTACCCAGCCAGAAATAATCAGACACCCATTTTTC